>NW_022604595.1:0-39329 GCF_008692095.1 Etheostoma spectabile | reverse complement strand
GTGTTCAAATCACGTCAGGGTCAATGTTGATGGGTGCAGTAGCTCAATATGTGGTGGTTGGGTGTCCTCCCCCAGCAATAATTTGAACCATCAACGTTCATTCCGTATTAATTAGACTTTTATGCCCAATTTACAAATACATCTAATACCTATACCTGAAACACCAACACACATTTACACCGAAACACCTGAATCACTACAGACACCTGAACCCATCAAACACATTAAACACCTGAAACATCAAACACCTGAACACATCAAACACATCAATCACCTAAACACATCAAACACCTGAATCACATATACACCCGAAACACATCAATTCAAAACATGTGAGGGTCAAAAGCTGATGGGTGGCAGTAGCTCAATATGTGGTAATTGGGTGTCCTCCCCCACCAAGGATTTCAGCATCAAAGGCACATCAATCATGTGAAATACATAAAACACTCCTCGTTTTAGTTACAGAGTGAGGAATCACACTTCTCTCCATCTTTGTTGAGAGTTGCACAAGCGCAGTACCTAGGTAAGGATTACAGCCATCAGGAGCAGAGTATAGGCTGGACTACAGTAAGCTGTTTGGAATCATGTTTTTTCTGTGGAGATTCATGATCCCTAATACCTTTCTAAACCACTTACCCTGGTCCCTGACCCCTGACCCCAGAGCTGGTAGCTCTGTTCCTTGGCGGAGCCGTTGGGCCCCCTGCTCTGGCTGGCTGGAGCTCAGAGGCTTCAGGTGAGGAGGCCTCAAAGACCACTGCTTTTGCAGCATCTGGTCCTAGTCTTCTGGAAGCGAGCCTCCAAACAAGCTGCTTTCGCAGCGCCTACTCTCTGCTGCCGAAGCTTCTGGCCTCCACTGCCCGAGCAGAACCCTGAACTTAAGACTCAACACGGCTTGTACATATAAGTTCTCTATGGACGTTTTGTGACCTCACTCATGACGTCATCATGAACTCACAGCTGATTGGTCAGTAGTTCTTTTGATGTATTTAAGAATGCTGTGATGGTCATACACCCGTGGACAATTCCAGTCTAAAGACTTTTCTCATTTTATTTTTATTTATTTTTTGAGGGATGAAACAAATACATGTAAAAATGTATGAGAATACCATCACACTAAAATGTGTAATTAATTTAACGTGTATAGAGCAACATTTTCAAATGTAATTGGTAAATATTATATTTGATTATAAGCTTTGATAGCAGGATCATTCTCATACTTTTGTAAAACCTTTGTCTTTCTTGGAGTATATCCCTATTACATTCTTAAAAAATGTTCCATCTTTGCTATGGTTGGGCCTCGTATCCAAACTACTCTGGCAGATGATACTAGTGTCGATTTAGCCTTGGGAAATAATTAGCAGCTGGTAGATAGATCTCCCCATCGGGAAATAACCCCAGTCTTCCGTGTGAGAGCGAGGCGACCATCCAAAGTTTCAGTAGTATTGTGGTTTTTGTGTTGGAACAAGTTGCACTGTTTGAAATAAGCTTTTGATATACGAACGTCTTCACTTGGGACAGCAATTGACTCCGAACGCAATGGGAAAATCCTGAGCTTTGAGATTTGGAGGGGCTGACTTTGATTCCAAATGCTTGACACTGGACTTCAATCTGCCCCAGTGGGCGCTGTAGATCACTGTTTTGATGAAGCCCACAGAACAACATACTGGAAAGAGCAGAAGAGGAATTATAAGGTGCCCGGACTTGAAACTCTCCCACCTTCTGCTGCCCCTTGTGAGGTGCTGTTCATGTCCAGTAGATATGCTTTTTCCATTGCTTGACGATATCCCCTTTAGGTCAGGAGTTCTCCTCCCATGCTGAACACAGCCTGAGCCAAGGCACGCTTTCCCCCCTGTGATTCACCCCAGTGGGGGCTGTAGATCAATGCCTGATAAAGCCAAGAACCACATAGTCTGCAAAGAGCATAAATGGAATTCCAAGGTGCTAGACTTGAACTCTCTCGCAACTCCTGCGGCACCTTGTGACGTTTTGTTCACGTCCAGGAGTTGTGCTCTTTCAATCGCTTGAAAATATTCCCTTTAGGATCAGGAGTTCTCCTCCCATGCTGAACACAGCTTGAGCCAAGGCCCCTTTCCCGAGAGTGTCCCACGCGTTCGCCGGGACTTCCTCGAGGCCTTGCATTGGTTAGCTGGTAGAAAAATCTCCCCCGTCGGGGAATCGAACCCCGATCTTCCGCGTGACGGCGGAGATACTGTCCATTATACTAACGAGGAATGCCCAAGCTTAATATTTGCACATCACGAAATAGGTTGGCGCTATTCCAACATTCAGACCACAGTCAATGCATGTAGAAATATTTAGGTTTACTACATATTTGCTATCATTCAAATCATGACAAAGCATCTGTGACTGATCTAGTTTAAAATCTCTATTTTGTAGCTTTTTGAACATTGCAGTCAAATAAAAATGGTGCATTTTCCCACAAATTGCAAAATAATGCTTTTCGTCAGTTTCCGTAGTGTAGTGTTTATCACGTTCGCCTAACACGCGAAGGTCCCCTGTTCGAAACAGGGCGGAAACACAGTTCTTTGTTGGTTTTGACTTCGCACAATCAACTCTGCAAAGTTAAACTCTCCATGACATCACGGAAAAATCTCCCTGACGTGAATCGTGGCCAGGCCTGCCGAAGTTTCCCCAGTGCAGTAGTCATCACATTCAGAGATTAAGGATATCCTGTCGAAAATTGATGCAGAAAAACTAGTCCACGCATTTGTTACTTCTAAGCTGGATTACTCCAATTCTTTATTATCTGGTTTCTTAAAAGACCATAAATTCTTCAGCTGATCCAGAATGCTGCAGCACGTGTTCTGATAGGAACCAGAAAAGAGATCACATCTCTCCTGGTTTGGCTTCTCTGCATTGGCTTCCTGTAAATCCAGAATAGATTTAAAATCCTTCTTCTCACCTACAAAGCGCTTCATGTTCAAGCACCATCTTATCTTAAGAGCTCATTGTACCTTATTACCCCACCAGAGCACTGCGCTCCCAGAATGCAGGGTTCCTTGTGGTTCCTAAAGTCTCCAAAAGTAGAATGGGAGCCAGAGTGTTCAGCTATCAAGCTCCTCACCAGGTTCCCGTTTGGGTTCAGAGGCAGACACCATATCCACATTTAAGAGTAGGCTTGAGACTTTCCTCTTGATGAAGCTTATAGGTAGTTCTGGTTCAGTTTTTCCTTGCCTCTTTCGCCTAGTGCTTGCTCTTGGTGGGAATTTTCCGGTTTCTGTAAATAACATCACAGAAGATGGTCTGGACCTGCTCTTTTATGAAAAGCGCAATGAGATAAGTGTGTTGTGATTTGGCGCTATATAAATAAATTGAATTGAATTAAATTACCTGAACCTCAACTTCCTAGCCTCATAGTTGATGTTTTACATTCTTGGATCCGTCTTAGGTTCCTGCTGTCTGCCTACGTTCCTGGATCCTGAAGTAGGCGATCATATCGTCACTGAAAACATATCTTTGATAGCAGGATCATTCTCAATCCTTTTGTAAAACCTTTGTCTTTCTTGGAGTATATCCACTATAATACATTCTTAAAAAATGTCATATCTTTTGCTATGGTTGGGCCTCGTATCCAAACTACTCTGGCAGATGATACTAGTGTCGATTTAGCCTTGGGAAATAATTAGCAGCTGGTAGACAGATCTCCCCATCGGGAAATAAAACCCCAGTCTTCCGTGGTGAGAGGCGGAGGCGACCATCCAAAGTTTCAGTAGTATTGTGGTTTTTGTGTTGGAACAAGTTGCACTGTTTGAAATAAGCTTTTGAGATACAGAACGTCTTCACTTGGGACAGCAATTGACTCCCAACCCGATGGAGAAATCCTGAGCTTTGAGATTTGGAGGGGCTGACTTTGATTACGAATGCTTGACACTCGGACTCTCATCCTCCGTGCCCGGTGTAGATCACTGTTTGATGAAGCCCACAGAACAACATAATCTGGAAAGAGCAGAAGAGGAATTATAAGGTGCCCAGACTTGACACTCTCCCACCTTCTGCTGCGCCTTGTGAGGTGCTGTTCATGTCCAGTAGATATGCTTTTTCCATCGCTTGACGATATTCCCATTTAGGGTCAGGAGTTCTCCTCCCATGCTGAACACAGCCTGAGCCAAGGCAACGCTTTCCCCCTCATGATTCACCCCAGTGGAAGCTGTAGATCAATGCCTGATAAAGCCAAATGAACCACATAGTCTGCAAAGAGCATAAATGGAATTCCAAGGTGGCTAGACTTGACACTCTCCCCACTCCTGCGGCACCTTGTGACGTTTTGTTCACGTCCAGGAGTTGTGCTCTTTCAATCGCTTGAAAACATTCCCATTTAGGATCAGGAGTTCTCCTTCCATGCTGAACACAGCTTGAGCCAAGGCCCACTTTCCCGAGTAGTCCCACGCGTTCGCCGGGACTTCCTCGAGGCCTTGCATTGGTTAGCTGGTAGAAAAATCTCCCCGTCGGGGAATCGAACCCCGATCTTCCGCGTGACAGGCGGAGATACTGTCCATTATACTAACGAGGAATGCCCAAGCTTAAATTTTGGCACATCAAGAAATAGGTGGCGCTATTCCAACATTCAGACCACAGTCAATGCATGTAGAAATATTTAGGTTTACTACATATTTGCTATCATTCAAATCCATGACAAAGCATCTGTGACTGAATCTAGTTTAAAAACTCTATTTTGTAGCTTTTTGAACATTTGCAGTAAAATAAAAATGGTGCATTTTCCCACAAATATGCAAAATAAATGCATTTCGTCAGTTTCCGTAGTGTAGTGGTTATCACGTTTGCCTAACACGCGAAAGGTCCCCTGTTCGAAACAGGGCGGAAACACATTTCTTTGTTTGTATTGACTTCGCACAATCAAACTCTGCGAAGTTAAACTCTCTATGACATTCACGGAAAATCTCCCTGACGTGAAATCGTGGCCAGGCCTGCCGAAGTTTCCCCAGTGCAGTAGTCATCACATTCAGAGATTCAGGAGTATCCTGTCGAAAATTGATGCAGAAAACTAGTCCACGCATTTGTTACTTCTAAGCTGGATTACTCCAGTTCTTTATTATCAGGTTGCTTAAAAGAGTCCATAAAGATTCTTCAGCTGATCCAGAATGCTGCAGCACGTGTTCTGATAGGAACCAGAAAAAGAGATCACATCTCTCCTGGTTTGGCTTCTCTGCATTGGCTTCCTGTAAAATCCAGAATAGAATTTAAAATCCTTCTTCTCACCTACAAAGCTCTTCATGTTCAAGCACCATCTTATCTTAAAGAGCTCATTGTACCTTATTACCCCACCAGAGCACTGCGCTCCCAGAATGCAGGGTTCCTTGTGGTTCCTAAAGTCTCCAAAAGTCGAATGGGAGCCAGAGTGTTCAGCTATCAAGCTCCTCACCGGGTTCCCGTTTGGGTTCAGGAGGCAGACACCATCTCCACATTTAAGAGTAGGCTTGAGACTTTCCTCTTTGATGAAGCTTAAAGGTAGTTCTGGCTCAGTTTTTCCTTGCCTCTTTCGCCTAGTGCTTGCTCTTGGTGGGAATTTTCCGGTTTCTGTAAATAACATCACAGAAGATGGTCTGGACCTGCTCTTTTATGAAAAGCCCAATGAGATAAGTGTTGTTGTGATTTGGCGTTATATAAATAAAATTGAATTGAATTAAATTACCTGAACCTCAACTTCCTAGCCTCATAGTTGATGTTTTACATTCTTGGATCCGTCTTAGGTTCCTGCTGTCTGCCTACGTTCCTGGATCCTGAAGTAGGTGATCATATCGTCACTGAAAACATATCTTTGATAGCAGGATCATTCTCAATCCTTTTGTAAAACCTTTGTCTTTCTTGGAGTATATCCACTATAATACATTCTTAAAAAATGTCATATCTTTTGCTATGGTTGGGCCTCGTATCCAAACTACTCTGGCAGATGATACTAGTGTCGATTTAGCCTTGGGAAATAATTAGCAGCTGGTAGACAGATCTCCCCATCGGGAAATAAAACCCCAGTCTTCCGTGGGAGAGGCGGAGGCGACCATCCAAAGTTTCAGTAGTATTGTGATTTTTGTGTTGGAACAAGTTGCACTGTTTGAAATAAGCTTTTGAGATACAAGAACGTCTTCACTTGGGACAGCAATTGACTCCCAACCCGATGGGAGAAATCCTGAGCTTTGAGATTTGGAGGGGCTGACTTTGATTCCGAATGCTTGACACTGGACTTCAATCTGCCCCAGTGGGTGCTGTAGATCACTGTTTGATGAAGCCCACTGAACAACATAATCTGGAAAGAGCAGAAGAGGAATTATAAGGTGCCCAGACTTGACACTCTCCCAAGTTGATGTGTATATGCATTTATTAAAAAGAAGTTGATGTCATAATGAATTGTGATGATGACATAATGAATAGTGATGATGACATAATGAATGGTGATGATATCGTAAAAAGAAAGTTGATGTGTATATACATTTATTAAAAAGAAAGATGATGTCATAATGAATGGTGATGATAAATCTAAAAGAATGTTGATGTGTTTATGCATTAATCTAAAAGAAAGTTGATGTGTATATTAGGGGTGATACGAGTATCCGGCTGAAACGAGTATCCGGTACGGATAAAGCACTTTTGCCGAGTACAAGTATTATCCGAGTAATATGAGTCAATATCCGTGCTCGGATTGAATAGAACTCCTCAACTGGCCGCGCAGCGTTCTGTGATAATCACAGCGCCCCCCCCCCCCCGCCTACAAACACGCTCAGCTCTCTCACACACACAGAACAAGGAGAAATGCGCTCCCTCGGCCTCTCTCTCTCTCTCTCTCCCGCTCCGTCAGGCAGGCAGTCGGGTCTGCGGATCTGTTCCGTTAACGTTTAGGGTTTCTTCAGCTTCAGGTTTGTTTTTAACTTCGGTTTGTAGTCCTTACATAGTAACCAGTAGATTTCTGGTGAACGTGGGGTTTGTAGTCCTTACATAGTAACCAGTAGATTTCTGGTGAACGTGGGGTTTGTAGTCCTTACATAGTAACCAGTAGATTTCTGGTGAACGTGGGGTATGTAGTCCTTACATAGTAACCAGTAGATTTCTGGTGAACGTGGGGTTTGTAGTCCTTACATAGTAACCAGTAGATTTCTGGTGAACGTGGGGTTTGTAGTCCTTACATAGTAACTAGTTTTCTGGTGAACGTGGGGTTTGTAGTCCTTACATAGTAACCAGTAGATTTCTGGTGAACGTGGGGTTTGTAGTCCTTACATAGTAACCAGTAGATTTCTGGTGAACGTGGGGTTTGTAGTCCTTACATAGTAACCAGTAGATTTCTGGTGAACGTGGGGTTTGTAGTCCTTACATAGTAACCAGTAGATTTCTGGTGAACATGGGGTTTGTAGTCCTTACATAGTAACCAGTAGATTTCTGGTGAACGTGGGGTTTGTAGTCCTTACATAGTAACCAGTAGATTTCTGGTGAACGTGGGGATTGTAGTCCTTACATGGTAACTAGTTTTCTGGTTAACGTGGGGTTTGTAGTCCTTACATAGTAACCAGTAGATTTCTGGTGAACGTGGGGTTTGTAGTCCTTACATAGTAACCAGTAGATTTCTGGTGAACGTGGGGTTTGTAGTCCTTACATAGTAACCAGTAGATTTCTGGTGAACGTGGGTTTGTAGTCCTTACATAGTAACCAGTAGATTTCTGGTGAACGTGGGGTTTGTAGTCCTTACATAGTAACCAGTAGATTTCTGGTGAACGTGGGGTTTGTAGTCCTTACATAGTAACTAGTTTTCTGGTGAACATGGGGTTTGTAGTCCTTACATAGTAACCAGTAGATTTCTGGTGAACGTGGGGTTTGTAGTCCTTACATAGTAACCAGTAGATTTCTGGTGAACGTGGGGTTTGTAGTCCTTACATAGTAACCAGTAGATTTCTGGTGAACGTGGGGTTTGTAGTCCTTACATAGTAACCAGTAGATTTCTGGTGAACATGGGGTTTGTAGTCCTTACATAGTAACCAGTAGATTTCTGGTGAACGTGGGGTTTGTAGTCCTTACATAGTAACCAGTAGATTTCTGGTGAACGTGGGGTTTGTAGTCCTTACATGGTAACTAGTTTTCTGGTTAACGTGGGGTTTGTAGTCCTTACATAGTAACCAGTAGATTTCTGGTGAACGTGGGGTTTGTAGACCTTACATAGTAACCAGTAGATTTCTGGTGAACGTGGGGTTTGTAGTCCTTACATAGTAACCAGTAGATTTCTGGTGAACGTGGGGTTTGTAGTCCTTACATAGTAACCAGTAGATTTCTGGTGAACGTGGGGTTTGTAGTCCTTACATAGTAACCAGTAGATTTCTGATGAACATGGGGTTTGTAGTCCTTACATAGTAACCAGTAGATTTCTGGTGAACGTGGGGTATGTAGTCCTTACATAGTAACCAGTAGATTTCTGGTGAACGTGGGGTTTGTAGTCCTTACATAGTAACCAGTAGATTTCTGGTGAACGTGGGGTTTGTAGTCCTTACATGGTAACTAGTTTTCTGGTTAACGTGGGGTTTGTAGTCCTTACATAGTAACCAGTAGATTTCTGGTGAACGTGGGGTTTGTAGTCCTTACATAGTAACCAGTAGATTTCTGGTGAACGTGGGGTTTGTAGTCCTTACATAGTAACCAGTAGATTTCTGGTGAACGTGGGGTTTGTAGTCCTTACATAGTAACCAGTAGATTTCTGGTGAACGTGGGGTTTGTAGTCCTTACATAGTAACCAGTAGATTTCTGGTGAACGTGGGTTTCAGACATGCTGCTTGTTTTAAATGCGACTCCAGTTGCGTGTCTGCCATCGGAGATTTTTTTTTTTTTTAACTGCCAGCTGCCCCCCCCCCCCCCCTCTCTCTCTCTGTCTCTCTCTTACTCACACACACACACACACACACACACACTAACACATACCTGGTGTCGAAATAAAAAAAATAAAAAAGAACCAAAAACAAAAAAAGTCACAATGATCATAAAAAAATTAAAAGTTAAAAAAAGAAAGTTATATTGAGTATGAAAACTCTTTTTCATTACATTTTACTTCATAATTGCAACCGCATGTGTTGTATTAATTGTTGCAAAACGTTCTGTATATAGTTCTGTCTGTTACCATGACAACACCATCGATCTGAAGCTCGATGCTGTCATGTAAATAGTTTTCAAATCAGCAATAAATATAAGAATTTCTGATCAACCCATATCAATTGCATGCTTAAAATAACATACCCGTTAATAAATGCATATACACATCAACTTTCTTTTTATTATATCATCACCATTCAATATTCATTATGTCATCAACACTATTCATTATGTCAGCAACTTTCTTTAATATTAATGCATATACACATCAACGTTCTTTGATATTAATGCATATACACATCAACTTTCTTTTTGATTAATTCATATACACATCAACTTTCTTTTATATTAATGCATATACTGATTAACTTAATTTTTGATTTATCATCACCATTCATTATGTCATCATCACTTTTCATTATGTCATCAACTTTCTTTTTAATAAATGCATATACAGATCAAATTTATTTTTAATGAATGCATATGCACATCAATTTTCTTTTATATTAATGCATATACACATCAAATTTCTTTTTTATTAATGCATATACTCATTAACTTAATTTTTTATTAATGCATAAACATATTAACTTTCTTTTAGATTAACGCATATACGCATCAAGTTTTTTTTAGATTTCTGCATGTACACATCAACTTTCTTTTAGATGTATGCATATACACATTATGTCATCATCACTATTCAATATGACATCAACTTTTTTTTATAGATTAATGCATGTACACGTTAACTTTCTTTTTATCACCATTCATTATGTCATCATCACTATTCATTATGTCATCAACTTTCTTTCATATTAATGCATATACACCTCAACATTCTTTGATATTAATGCATATACACCTCAACATTCTTTGATATTAATGCATGTACAAATCAACTTTCTATTCATTGCATCATCACCATTAATTATGATATCATCACTATTCATCCCTTCTCTCCAAAGCCAGGAGCATATCTGGCCATGTTCATCGCTCAAGCAAAGCCAGCAACAGATTACATGAGCTCCAAACACAGTAGAACCTCCCCCAGCACACGCTCATAACAGATGAAAAAACAAGGTGGAACAATACGTTCTACATGCTCCAGCGGCTGGTGGAGTAGCGCAGGGCTTGGCATTCTAACATGGGTAAAGATTCTACAATCATCTATCCAAATGAGTGGGGGTTAGCATCAGACATGCTCACTGTTCTTAGTCCTTTTGAGGAGGTCACACGGGCGCCCTCAAAACCCAGCGCCTCCATCTCTGAGGTCATCCCCCTCCTGGATGGCCCTGCGCCATCATCAGGTCACTGCATGCTGGTGAGGAATCTGAGGATGAATCAGATCAGTTCCTGGCTGGTGATGATGATCAGGATGCCACAGTGGGGCTGGGCCAAGATGTTGCGGCTGAGTCCAGGGAAAGGTTAGGCACAGCAGCAGGGAAACTGGCAGCCAATCTGAGCAAAGAACTAGGATGGCGTTTTGAACCAATTTTTGCAAACTCCACATTTCTGCTTGCAGCTCTCCTTGACCCCAGATATGAGGCCAGCTGTTTTCTGAGCGGGTTTTTATCACAGCTGGAAATGTGTTCAGTCCACAGCGTGCAAACTTAGATCCTAGCCATGTGGAACAACTGGTGTTCATTACAGTAATCATCACTATTCATTATGACATCAACTTTTTTTATAGATTATTGCATATACACATCAACTTTCTTTTTATTATATCATCACCATCATTATGTCATCATCACAATTCATTATGACATCAACTTTCTTTTTTATTAATGCATATACACATTAACTTCCTATTTTATTAAAGCATATACACATCAACTTTCTTTTTAATAAATGCATATACACATCAAATTTCTTTTTGATTAAAGCATATACACATTCATTATATCATCATCACTATTCATTTTAACATCAACTTTTTTATAGATTAATGCATATACACATCAATTTTCTTTTTATTATATCATCACTATTCATTATGTCATCATCACTATTCATTATGACATCAACTTTCTTTTATATTAATGCATATACACATCAACTTTCTTTTCATTAATGCATATACTCATAAAATTAATTTTTGATTAATGCAAATACATATCAACTCTCTTTTAAATAAATGCATATACACATCAACTTTGTTTTATATTAATGCATATACACATTAACTTTCTTTTTTATTAATGCATATACACATCAACTTTCTTTTATATTACAGTTTTTTACAATTGCTATGACAGATTTTTCAATACATTTAACAAGTTTCCTAAACTCTTAACACACCAACACACACAAAACACACAACTGGCAAAACAGTAAATTTCATGCTCAAAATCACACATTGTAAACTAAACTCCAAAACTAATTTTCTAAATACAATAATACACTAACACTACACACTATGTCTAACAAAAAACTGCAAACATGTTTCAAAATCAAATAATTATTCCAAACACTAACACATGTTCTCCTCCAACAGGAACATTTAGTCAATCATAACACAATGACAAAAGAAAACACTATCATCAGCTGACATTACAAAAACTTCTTTATTTTAGATGTGTCAGGTATGCCCTTACACAATAGACAGGATATTGTATTGATCATGGATTGTGTTTTGCACATGCATTTTGTTTCTTTTGTTGAAGAAATTCAATACAAAAAAATGAATGACTATCTCAGAGTAGCTTTATAGAATGTACAGTTTTTGAAAAAAAAGAAAGAGACAGAATTGCTGCACAGAAGACTTTATTTGCTGATTTGATGTTGGCTCCTCTCCGGCCCGGCACGGTAACTGGGGCCCTTTTTCCAATTAGGTTTCTCCCACGGCGACGCCTTTTCGCCAAGTTGAAGCCAGCCTCGTCAACATAGATAATTTCATGTGGGACTTGATTGGCCTCCATCTCAATGACTCTCTGAAAGTAATTAGACACAGTGTATGTGACTGCTGTGCTGTACTGTATATCTACTGTATGTCCTCATGTACTCCAGGTTTATAGAGTAGTTTACAGTAATGACTGTATTGCATAACCTTACCTGGACGTATTGGTGACGGAGTTCTTTGATGCGTTCAGTGTTCCTTTCAAAAGGAACTTTCTATAGTTGTTTCATTCGGACTCTGTGTTAAGCTAGAGTCCGAGAAATGGATGTTATGCTGATTGCTGCAATGTTCCCAAAGACAAGGTTGTCCTCTACAACTCTGGACTGAATGTCCTTCAGTTTCATTTCATTGTCAGCAATCACCATGTTGACAATAGCAAGTTCCTGTTCTTCATCCAGGAGCTTTCCTCTTCCCCTGAGGGAGGTAGACATTGATCCTTAGAGAGACACAATGCAGTTACATATGAGACCAGAGGCATAAAGTCACTCTAATACTGTAAGTGGTCATTTTACAGTATTTACACTTTGATGTAGGAGAAGCAATATCCTACCTGTTGGTTTCTCTGAAAACACGGACAAAAGATGCCACTGTGTCCTGGCTGATATTTGGCTGTACTCGTTCACCAGCCTCTCTGTATGCTAGCCCGTGGTTTATGACATGGTCAACGATAGTAGGTCTTGTTTGATCAGTTACCCTAGTTCTGGTCCTTCTTTGAGCGCCACCATGCATTCTAACTCCTCTTCCTCTACCTTGCCCCACTCCTCTCCCTTGTCCTGGTACTCGTCTTCCTCGCCCTCGTGCAGGCATTTCCTTCTTTCTTTCTTTCTTTCTTTCTTTCTTTGTGTTGATCTATATTGTTCCTTTTCCACCCAAGACCAGCCCAAAAAATTCACTATATGAATAGTTGTTCACCTTGACTTAAGCCTGTAAGGTTAGGTTTAGAACATGGTGTTATCTGTTCTGACATACAGTGTTAAAGCACTGGTAAATTTGGCTGTGAAAATCTGTTGTTTTGGTCTTGTTTGAGCTTGTGTGTAAAGGAGTTTAAGCATTTTAAATTTGTGTTAATTGTATGCATTATGTGTTAAAGCAACCAGAAATATGTTAATAGTATACAGTGGTGTGAAAAAGTGTTTGCCCCCTTTCCTCATTTCCTGTTTCTTTGCATGTTTGTCACACTTAAGTGTTTCGGAACATCAAACCAATTAAACAATAGTCAAGGACAACACAAGTAAACACAAAATGCAATTTGTAAATGAAGGTGTTTATTATTAAAGGTGAAAAAAAATCCAAACCATCATGGCCCTGTGTGAAAAAGTGATTGCCCCCCTTGTTAAAACATACTATAACTGTGGTTGTCCACACCTGAGTTCAATTTCTCTAGCCACACCCAGGCCTGATTATTGCCACACCTGTTCACAATCAAGGCATCACTTAAATAGGAGCTGCTTGACACAGTAAGGTCCACCAGAAGATCCTTAAAAGCTACACATCATGCCGAGACCCAAAGAAATTCAGGAACAATTGAGAAAGAAAGTAATTGAGATCTATCAGTCTGGAAAGGGTTATGAAGCCATTTCCAAAGCTTTGGGAATCCAGCGAACCACAGTGAGAGCCATTATCCACAAATGGCGAAGACATGGAACAGTGGTGAACCTTCCCAGGAGTGGCCGGCTGCCCAAAATTACCCCAAGAGCGCAGCGACAACTCATCCAAGAGGTCACAAAAGACCCCACAACAACGTCCAAAGAACTGCAGGCCTCACTTGCCTCAGTTAAAGTCAGCGTTCATGCCTCCACCATCAGGAAAAGACTGGGCAAAAATGGCCTGCATGGCAGAGTTCCAAGGAGAAAACCACTGCTGAGCAAAAAGAACATCAAAGCTCGTCTCAATTTCTCCACAACATATCTTGATGATCCCCAAGACTTTGGGACAACATTCTGTGGACCGATGAGACAAAAGTGGAACTCTTTGGAAGGTGTGTGTCCAAGTATATCTGGCGTAGAAGGAACACTGCATTTCAAAAGAGAACATTATACCAACAGTAAATATGTGGTGGTGGTAGTGTGATGGTCTGGGGCTGTTTTGCTGCTTCAGGACCTGGAAGACTTGCCGTGATACAAGGAACTATGAATTCTGCTGTCTACCAAGAGATCCTGAAGGAGAATGTCCGACCATCTGTTCGTGTACTCAACGAACTTGGGTTCTGCAGCAGGACAATGATCCTAAACACACCAGCAAGTCCACCACCGAATGGCTGAAGGAAAAACAAAATGAAGACTTTGGAGTAGCCTAGCAAAGTCCTGACCTGATCCTATTGAGATGTTGTGGTATGACCTAAAAAGGTCGTTCATGCTGGAAAACCCTCTAATGTAACTGAATAGGACAATTCTGCAAAGATGAGTGGGCCAACATTCCTCCAGGACGCTGTGAAAGCCTCATTGCACGTTATCGCAAACGCTTGGTTGCAGTTGTTGCTGCTAAGGGGGCCCAACCAGTTATTAGGTTTAGGGGGCAATCACTTTTTCACACAGGGCCATGATGGTTTGGATTTTTTTTTCACCTTTAATAATAAACACCTTCATTTACAAATTGCATTTTGTGTTTACTTGTGTTGTCCTTGACTATTGTTTAAATTGGTTTGATGTTCCGAAACACTTAAGTGTGACAAACATGCAAAGGAACAGGAAATGAGGAAGGGGGCAAACACTTTTTCATACCACTGTAGCTTACACATGCGGATGTGGTGCTTACTGAGTTAAGAGTTTTGGAAAATTGTTAAAAGTATTGAAAAATCTGTCATAGCAATTGTAAAAAACTGTAATATCAAATAAAGTTGATGTGTATATGCATTAATCAAAAAGAAAGTTGATGTGTATATGCATTAATGTCAAAGAATGTTGGTGGTATATGGATTAATATCAATGAAAGTTGATGTGAATCTAAATTAATCTAAAAGAAAGTTGATGACTTAATGAATAATGATGACATAATGAATAGTGATGATGACATAATGAATGTGTATATGCATTAATCAAAAAGAAATTTGATGTGTATATGCATTAATGAAAAAAAAGGTTATGTATATATGCAGAAATCAAAAAAAAAACTATGCGTATATGCGTTAATCTAAAAGAAAGTTGATGTATGTATGCATTAATCAAAAATTAATTTGATGAGTATACGCAATAATCAAAAAGAAAGTTGATGTGTATATGCATTGATATAAAAGAAAGTTGATGTGTATTTGCTTTGATCTAAAAGAAAGTTGATGACATAATGAATTTTAATGATGACATAATGAATGGTGATGATATAATAAAAAGAAAGTTGATATGTACATGCATTAATCTATGAAAAAAGTTGATGTCATAATGAATAGTGATGATGACATAATGAATGTGTATGTGCATTGATCAAAAGGAAATTTGATGTGTATATGCATTTATTAAAAAGAAAGTTGATGTGTTTATGCATTAATCTAAAAGAAAGTTGATGTCATAATGAATTTTGATGATGACAAAAGGAATGGTGATGATATAATAAAAAAGTTGATGTGTGTATGCATAAATCTTAAGAAAGTTGATCAGTATATGTATTTATTAAAAAGAAAATTAATGTGTTTATGCATTAATGCAAAAGAAAGTTAATGTGTATATGAATTAATGAAAAAGAAAGTTGATGTCATAATGAATTGTGATGATGTCATAATGAATAGTGATGAAAATGAATAAAGATTAAAAAGAAAGTTGATGTGTGTATGCATTAATCAAAAAGAAATTTGATTTGTATTTGCATTAATCAAAAAGAAAGTTGTTGTGTATATGCATTAATCTAAAAAAATGTTGTGTATATGCATTAATCTAAAAAAAATGTTGATGTGTATATGCATTAATCTAAAAGAAAGTTGATGTGTATATGCATTATTATAAAAGAAAGTTGATGTGTATATGCATTAATCTAAAAGAAAGTTGATGTGTATATGCATAATATTATGGGTCCGCTGTCTTCTGTGTTGTTGTTTGTCTGTCTGTGTTCCATCGGCCGCCAGAGGGCGCTCCTCCTAGATTCCATGAGAGGCGTGTCTACTCATCCCCTCCTCCGTCTTACTACACAGCTGAGCATCATCATCATTACCACTCCATCCATACTTAAACCTTGGCCGACCACCTCTTCGGCGCCAGTTCGTTACCTACATTCCCGTGGTAACTGGTCCTGTACTAAGCTTGTTGGTATTCCTTTACCTTGAATATGCACCTACCTTGTGTTTCTGCCACAACGTTTGTGTTCCGTCTCGTCGTCTGTCTTGGATCTCCTTCATCTCCCACGTCACCTTCCGTGTCTGGATTGTTTGTGTGTTTGTTTTTGTGTTGGTTATTCTGTTCCCTCAGAATTAAACCCATTACTGTGTACATCACTCCCTCTTGTGGTCGTTCTGTGTCCGGGTCCTACACCTCACCTAACACATAAATCTAAAAGAAAGTTGATGTGTATATGCATTAATCTAAAAGAGAGATGTTTTTTATATGCGTAAATTAAAAAGAAAGTTATTGTGTATATGCATTAATATCAAAGAAAGTTGATGTGTATATGCAGTAATATCAAAGAATGTTGATGGTATATGGATTAATATCAATGAAAGTTGATGTGTTTATGCTTTACCGTCTTCAAGCCCTGCTGACATCGTCCCAACAAATCTATTTTTGAAAATATTTGATATCGTCGGCCCCTGGGTGGAAAATATAATTAACCTGTCACTTAAATCTGGCACAGTTCCAAATTACTTCAAACACGCAGTGGTAAATCCGGTCCTTAAAAAGCCCAATCTTGACCCTTCAGAACCCAAAAACTACAGGCCCATATCTAAACTTCCATTTATCTCCAAAATCTTGGAAAAAGTAGTTGCATGCCAGCTGACCTCCTTTATGGAGCAGCACAACTTGTTTGATACTTTTCAATCTGGCTTTCGAAAATCTCACTCCACTGAAACAGCCCTAATCAAAGTCTCTAGTGATGTGATGATGACAGCAGACTCCGGCCGCTACACTGTACTTGTACTTCTTGATTTGACATCGGCTTTTGACACTGTGGATCACGGTATATTGATCAATAGGCTCCACAATGAGATGGGACTATCAGGATCTGTCCTTCAGTGGTTCTCATCCTATATTTGTGACAGAACCTTCAATCTTGCTGTAAATAATGTTCAGTCTGATGTGACAAATTTGTCTTGCGGAGTGGCACAGGGTTCAGTTTTGGGCCCTATTTGTTCTTACTGTAAATTTGCCACTTGGTCAAATTATCCGCTGTTTCAAAGATTTTCATACCACTTCTACGCTGACGATGTTCAGCTGTATTGTTCTTTTAATGATGCTGAATTTCACCGTTTGCCTCTGTTTCTAGAGTGTGTGCCCTCCATCAAAGACTGGCTAGCCACAAACTATTTACAGATAAATTCAAACAAGACTGAAATGTTGATTTTTGCCCCAAACCATAAGATCCCGCTTATCAAACAGCAGCTTGGTTCCCTGGGCCCTTCTGTCAAATCCAGCCTCAGAAACCTGGGGGTTGTGTTTGACCAGGCCATGTCCCTGGAGACACACTCAAAACAGCTTGTTCAAAATTGTTCTTTTCACCTTAGGAACATCTCTAAAATTTGCAAAATGTTGTCAAAGAAGGATCTGGAAATGATAATTCATGCTTTCATATCAACAAGACTTGACTACTGCAACGCTGTTTTTACCTGTTTGAATAAGTCTGCTTTAAACAAATTGCAATTTGTTCAAAATTCTGCTGCCAGACTTCTAACAAGTGCCCCTCGAAGGTCTCATATTACCCCTGTCTTGTTGGACCTCCACTGGCTCCCTGTAAAATTCAGGATTGATTTTAAGATTTTAGTGCTGACTTTCAGAGCCTTAAACGGTCAGGCCCCACATTACATCCTATATGAGCTACATGAGTGACAGCGGTCAGTGGTCCTGGACCTCGGAGCAGAATGGCTGCAGTCCCAGGGCTCTCCTCCTGCTGGTCTCTCTCATCAGGAGCATCCATGCAGGAGACCACCTCATCATCAGAAAGAAAGGGTCCTCTACACCTTCAAGCCCCCCAAGAACACCACCTCCTGCTGATCTCCAGGTCTGTTGGTGGGGAGAACCTGGTCCTGTGGAACACCTCTGACCTCTGGTCCAACCAGTCCTCAGTACCTGGACCCCTGAAACAACGACTGGTCAGCGTTGTGGAGACTTCTTCTTACACCATCACACACCTGACCCAGTCCGACTCCGGCCCATACCGAGAGGAGTGCTCCGGGCACCGTAACCCATGGCAACAACATCACTATCACGGTTTGTACTTCAATAGATGCGGACTTTATCAGAGCCAGACTCGGAGAAACAGTGGACCTGCCATGTGGGGGACCAGCTGGTAATCAGGACGTCCAGTGGTTCATACAGGACCCTGGATATGAGCAGGAGACATGGATCAGAGTTTTTGGGGACAAGACGACACCAGTGGTGGACGATATTGGAGGAAGATACCAAGTGGTGACAAACTCATCAGATCTTCGTGTTCCAACGTCACGGTAACAGACTTTAGACTGTACAGATGTCTGGGATGGACCAGCAGCGGTGTGTCGGCAGTTGGACTGTGCGGTTGTACCCAAAGTATAAGAGAATCTACCGCTCAGGGGAAAGACCGCCGTGTTGCCGTGCACCATCGCTGACTCCATGATGACTGATGAACAGCCCCCCACTGGTCTACTCGATCTCCCCGTGACCCAGGACTACTGAACCAGACTGATCCTTCAGTAGACCAGAACTACTCGCTGGTGTTTTCATCTCTGATGTTAAACACTCAGGTCGGTACTACTGTAGTGTCTCTATGAGTGCGCAACTGTATGTCTTGTTGGTGTGTCCCCCATTCGGCCCCCCCGCTGTAGAGCTCTTCTCAGAGGGAGATGATGTCACTCTCAGGTGCACAGGTAGGAGAAGGGGTAGGAGGTATGATTGGTTCAACAAGTCGGACCGAACAGAGGGAAGAGTCTTTAATATAGAGTCTGATCAGAGCATGAGCAGAGTGAGCAGGGACTATGTTAATGGTAACCTGGTTATTTCTAATATGTCAGTGGGGGAGGCGGGGGGGGTACTGGTGTGTAGTTACTGACCTATATGACCAGTGCATGTCCACAGAGAGGACGGTGGTGGTCTACGTGGAGCCCTTTGGGATCTACTCCACCTTCTTCAAAGTGAGATGCTCAGTGCTCAGCGTCCTGCTGCTGATGCTCTGTGCTGCTGTAGTCGCTGTGAGGAGATACACACACACACACACACACACACACACAGAAAGAGAGAGAGGGAGAGAGAGAGAGAGATTACAGACATGAACAGAAATGAACAAAATACTCAATAAATATCATTACATTATTATAATAATATAAATACAATAACATATTATTTTAAAAAATATAATAATGTAATTGTAGTATAGTCTTGTAATAATATTATTATAGTATTATAATAATATAATAATAATATAATAAGTTGTTAATGGTAGAAGGTAACCTTTGATCCTGACATTAGTATGTAGTGTGTACATGTAGCTGATATTATATGTATTTATAATGTATAATATATATTATATTATATATGTGTATGTCTATATATATGTATATATTAAGTTTTTAACATTACTGTTACCTTAGAGATTATTACTAAACATTTTGCTTAAATGTGTGTGTGTGTGTGTGTCTGTGTGTGTATGTGTGTGTGTGTGTGTGGGTGTCTGTGTCTGTGTGTGTGTTTGTCTGTGTGTGTGTGTCTGTCTGTGTGTGTGTGTGTGTGTGTGTGTGTGTGTGTGTGTGTGTGTCTGCCTGTGTGTATGTGTGTTCGTCTGTGTGTGTTTGTGTCTGACTGCGTGTGTGTCTGTGTGTGATGTGTGTGTGTTTGTGTGTATATATATTAATATTATGGGATGTTGTATATTATCTATGAATGACTATTAATTGTCTTTAATGCATTCATAATAGCTGTATTTTGTCTGTGTAATTAATGTGTTATTAACGTGTTAGATCTTGGTCTATATCTATAATCTATCGTCTGGATAATAAACATTATTAATAATGATTGTGATTTCTGATTCTATTTTATAAACAACACACACACACACACACACACACAGGCAGACACACACACAGACACACACACACATACACAAAGACATAAACACACACACACACACACACACAGACACACACATACACAAAGAAAAACAGACACAAAGACAAACAGACACAGACTCACATACACACACTCACACACACACAAAGACACACGCACACACACACACGAACACACATACTCGGCTGAAACGAGTATCCGGTACGGATAAAGCACTTTTGCCGAGTAATGCGAGTCAATATCTGTACTTGGATTAAATAAAAATCCGAATTGGGACCGTGTCTGCGTTCTGTGATAGTCACAGCACCCCCCCCCCCCCCACACACACACACACACACGCTCTGTTCACTCTCAGATCACTGAGAACAGTGCTCTGTCGCTCCCTCTCTCTCTCCCTCTCTCTCTCTCTCTCTCTCTCCCTCTCTCTCTCTCTCTCCCGCTCCTCAGTCACTCAGGTCTGCGGATCTGTTCCGTTAACGTTTAGGGTTTCTTCAGCTTCAGGTTGGTTTTTAACTTCGGTTGTAGTCCTTACATAGTAACCAGTAGATTCTGGTGAACGTGGGGTTTGTAGTCCTTACATAGTAACCAGTAGATTTCTGGTGAACGTGGGGTTTGTAGTCCTTACATAGTAACCAGTAGATTTCTGGTGAACGTGGGGTTTGTAGTCCTTACATAGTAACCAGTAGATTTCTGGTGAACGTGGGGTTTGTAGTCCTTACATAGTAACCAGTAGATTTCTGGTGAACGTGGGGTTTGTAGTCCTTACATAGTAACCAGTAGATTTCTGGTGAACGTGGGGTTTGTAGTCCTTACATAGTAACCAGTAGATTTCTGGTGAACGTGGGGTTTGTAGTCCTTACATAGTAACCAGTAGATTTCTGGTGAACGTGGGGTTTGTAGTCCTTACATAGTAACCAGTAGATTTCTGGTGAACGTGGGGTTTGTAGTCCTTACATAGTAACCAGGGGCCAGTTGTTCAAAACATTTTATCTGGATCAAAATGATCCGGATTTGGAAATCCCATTTCTTCCTATACAGGATCAGGTAATCTGTCTTACTTTTATGCCGGTTTTTCAAAGCAACATTGGATTGGATCACCCTGATCCAGATACACAGTTTTTAAGATTACCAAATCCGGATTAGCACTGCTCTAAATAGGACAACATATCACAATGTGGGCTACCAGCTACGTACAGAACAGGTAGAAGAGCCAAATTGGGTTACTCTAAGTGTTTAGTTTGAGACAAAACGAAAAAAATAACTCCCACTTCCATTCATAATTTCTTTTATAACCCCTCATCTGAGCCACTACAAATAAAAAACTAATATACATTAATAAATACATTGTGGAAAGTTTTGAAAACATCTTAAAAAAAAAAAGGTTAAAAGTGAAGTAGTAGTAGTAGAATGTTTAGGGTTCTTCTTCATCTAAGGAGGAAAGACCAGAAATTTGTATAAGATTGTTTCCTTGAAATTAATATACGGTGATGAATGAGATATATATTATTATTTTGTATTTATTTTTGTTATTTAAATCTGTTTGGGGGATTGTTTCATGAGGACAAGATCATTTGTATTTTTATTTTATTTTTTGCTTTACTAAACTTAACTAAGGTTAAACAAGTCAAGTGCAAAATATAAAAAGTATATACACTAAATGATACAAATGTATTATTTGACCAATTCAAAGTTTTACTAAGTTTTTGTGCTGGAATCCACCTTGAAATCCTCCTTGAAATCCAACCCCCTGTTGGGATCAGGATAATCCTGTTTTTTTGGATCAAAGTTATCCAAATCGTACTGACAAGTTTTGAACAACACAAACTGAAGGTTTGATCCAGATTAAAACTAGGATTGGATTCCGTGATCTAATCTGATTTCAGATTCCTTCTTTCCCTTTTGAACAACCCATTTTCAAGATTTGATCCAATCCGATAACCAAAATCCGATTAGTTTACCTTTGAACAACTGGCCCCAGGAGTTTCTTAAGACTAAAGCAAAGACACTGATGATGCCATCCAAAAGAAACATAAAGGACAGCAACCTGTTTCCAGAGGACACTAAAGAATGACGGAGCAGCAGGAAACAGAGCAGCTCAAATAGCAAACAGCTGATTTATTCATCTGACTCGTAGAATAACGCCAATGATTGACTCGTTTTAAATGTCTGGGAATGTGGAACAGCTCCATGCTGACTACCTGAAATAAAACAAGGCCACATGCTGATTATTGGGGACTTGATTTGATGGATTTATTCTTCCTGTTGTGTCTCTGTTTAAACTCCTAATTTAAAGGTAAAGTCAGCGTCCACTAAAGGTTGTGTTGTTGCTGCTGACAGACTCAGATCATTATTCTAAGTGTGTGACAACATTAAGGGATGGATCCCTACAGAGATAGACCTTTTAGTTAAAGAGGAACATCCTTTTAGTTTAGATCCTTTAGTTTCCAACCAGACCAGAGTGGTGATTGTAGGAACAGTGGAAAGATGAACCAAGACGGCTTTTCATATATATATTTTCTTTTTCTATTGACTATAGTTGTGTTTGTTATTAACAGAAATCAACCCGTCAACATTTCTATTTGTTCTAAAGTTTCGCTGTTAAGTTTTTTACCGCCAGTTCAAAACAGAGCTGAACACGGAGGAGGATTCCTCCCTAACGGCCGCTCTGCTCTGCTCCGTGCCCCCGCTGTCCGGTAATAGTTAAAGCAGATAAAAACCTAAAGAACACTCAAAAGCTTCAAGTTAAAACTTCAATTCAACATTCACGTTCAAGAACATGCCTTTTTCCAGCCAGACTATGAATTGATTCATTAAATCCCTGTTATAAATACTTAGTCATTTCCCAGTGGTCTAGGGGTTAGGATTCCTGGTTTTCACCCAGGTGACCAAGGTTCAACTCCTGGAATGGGAATTGATATTTAATTTGTGAAGGTCTGCAGAAAATCTTTCCGATCTCCGACATTGGTCCTGTATTAGATCAGAACTGTAGTTTCTTACTTACCCTACACAAATAGTGCAACATGTTCCAACGCATAAAATGCTATACTAATAAATCTTTGAATGACAGCACACAATGTCACACGGAAGACTGGGTTTGATTTCCCGATGGGGAGATTTATCTACCAGCTGCTGATTGTTTACCAAAGCTACATCAACACTACTACATCTGCCAGAGTAGATTGGTCAGAATACATCTCACAGGGCACCCACATAGCTCAGTGGGTAGAGCGGGTGCCCATGTACAGAGGTTTGCTCCTCGACGCAGAGGCTCGAATCCAGCCTGTGGCCCTTTGCTGCATGTCTCTCCCCCTCTCTCTCTCTCTCCCCTTTCACATCTTCATCTGTCCTCTCCAATTAAGGGAAAACCCCTGAAAATATAATTTTAAGAATACATCTCACCGTGTTCAGTCATAATAATATCTAAGTAGTATGTGTTTCATGATTGTACTTTTGTTTTTGAATGGTAAATGAACATATTTTAAAGAATAGTTTTAGAAATGTGCTGGAATTTGCAATAAAAAACATGACTTTTCCTATTTTGTCTCTAACACCACTCTTTTTCCCATTAACGCCTCTGATGCACGACACACACACACACTCAGTTTTCCCACATCACATACAGATACAAAACGAGTGACGCGCTCCCCACAATCCGCATCTAGACGATATTGGAAACCAGAGTTTGAGCAAAATAAAAGAAACAATAATCTAAGGTCAACAAACTTCACAGCAGTGGTCAACTCCACTAATAGTTTCCTACTACGACCATGCGAGTTTATTCAGTGTGGACCTGACACGTCACTATGGGGAGGGGCGGAGTTTTACTTATGTTACGCATCCTTGATGAACGTGGGAAGGGACAGTAAGGGGGAGGCTCTGTGCCCTTCATGGGACTTAGCAATTTGGCACACAGGTAAGAAAGATTGGGGATATCAGATCCTTTTTGACCGCACAAATTTGAGAAATAGATTGTCGGTAAAAAAATTAAACACCTCTTCACCTGCTTTAGTGTTAACCCTAAACAATGCCAACCCACGAGACCAAGGCTATTTCATAATATGCGCACACCTGATAGGAAAAGATCCATGCGGGGCGTTCTACATCGAGGTGCTGACGGCCGAGATGTACAACAATGCCAATATTAAAAAATACAAAGGCGGCAAAAAGCTGACACCGACAAAAACTGAGGGAGCTACAGTAAACAAATGGCTTGTCCCCTCTAACAAAGACGACGCATTCTCATCCAACGTATGGCTGGGCTCCATCAGGAAACTCACACGTGATGTAGGTAAAAATGACTCATGCTTTGTTTGTTCATTATTCCCTCATTCACAAAAACAGGCCACACCCGTCAAACCACACGCGTTAACCCTAAATGACTCCATTTGTGCACTGACCGCGCTCTCAGATGTAGAAACAAGTGAGGAAGCTATGTTTTATGCCGCCCCCCATCAAAAAGACCCATGTGCGTATTTCCATAATCGTAATGTGCGTGTACCAAATGGCACTATAATTCCTGACTCCGAGAGTTTAGGACAATTCCACTATAGTTATATGCAGAATCTACAGCATGCACTTTGTATTACACGTACTCGCGGTCAGGGAACACAATACTTGGGCAAAACAATGGGGTGCGTGACAATTGTTAATGCAACATGCGGAGTGGGTGGGTTCAAGATCAGCAAATGCTTAAACGAACGTCCGGGGTTTATTAATCTCACAATGATAGACCCCTCCAGAACTAATGTAATACGCTGGCCTGATGATTCAGGTGCAGGCTCTTTAGTAGACTATGTTTGGCTTTGCGGTGACCACTGGTACCAACTCCTTCCGCCTTTATGGTCAGGCAGGTGTGCTCTGATCTACCTGACCCCGTCAATCACTGTAATTCAACCTTTTGAACCCGTTTCGCAGCGTTCCTCTCGTCCTGTTACTTCTGTTGACAGCACCTTTAGGGCCAAACGCGCAATGACAGGGGCTGGGTCCAAATTCCTCTCAGGTTCCCTTCCGTGGTGGGGCGCAGTGAATAATGCACATAATATTGATAAAATACATGAAAGTTTGGAAAATCTGACTGCTGTGATGGTTGCTGGTTTTAGTGAACTCCCTCCCGTCATGCGAGCTATGCGTAACATGCTTCTACAACACCAGATGGGGTTAGATTTACTGTTAGCAGCTCAGGGGGGCCTCTGTCATGTAATAGGTGATCAATGCTGCACATTCATCCCAGACATTGAAGGTAATCTCACTGACACAGTCCATCAGCTAAAACAACTCGCCACTGTTCTCAAGGCCCAAGATGTCCCTACATCAGGTTCTGGGTGGGATTGGGGTGCTTGGATATTTGGGGAAGGTTGGGAAGCGATGATTTGGAAAATTGCAGCTCCATTTGTCTCTGTCATGATTTTTCTTCTAATTGCTATTTGCTGCATTATCCCATTGATTAAGAAAATGATTTCCTCTCTGTTTGCCTTTGAAAAGGTTCAGTATCAGGCAGTACAATTAAATGATGATGATCTTGGTCTGTTTGATCTGCCCACCTACAAAGATGACGAATTTAACTCGGATTCAGCTTCTGAGTTCTTGTAAGGTTTAAACTCATGTAACCCATTTGATTTCTCATATATTTTTTTTTGTTCTTAGATGCACTAGGGGTAGCTTGAGCCCAGAGGATTAGACTCCTCAAAGAAATGTGTTAATTCCTTTCCTTTTCTTCTTTTCATGAATATCTCCAGTAATTTTCAAATGTATAATGATTAGGGTTGTAATCAAAAGTGGGGAATGTGATGGGAAAATTACATAGACAATGATTCTCCACGTAGGCAAAGACTGCTTATCTGGGTGTTTATTCACTTCCTACGCATTCGTAAAAGTCATCTGTGTTTTAGGTTAAATCACCACAATGTCTCCTTGAAATCCTGTGTCTCCCTAGTTCACCCTTTGCCTCATAAACAATATGACTGCTTCCTACGACACCTCCTGTTTTAGGGCCCTCAGTCCCCAGGGACAGCAACTGGCGTGACTCTGTTTATCACCGGAATAAACAAATGGCGAAAACAGATGCAGGCGGCCAGGAGATAGACAAATGTCACGCTGCCCAAACTTTAGGTCAGGAACGGAACTAATCTATAGAAAAGATAAATCTCTTCACTTCTAAGGTAGAAACGACAGCGGCAGCCATCTGCTGACGCAATAATCATTAGGGCAGAGACAGCAACTGGCTCCGTCAAGTCTGAGTAATAAGATGAAGTGTTTTGTTTAGAATCAAAGGGTTTTTCTCTCAAGGTGATAAGACTTTACTGTTGGGGCAGAAGAGGATAAAAGGGTTGGTCTAAGGATACGCGGGCACCAGAATGTTGTGGTGTCACTTGGTACTCTGTTGCATTGTGAACTGCCATTCTTGTCATTTTGTTTGATTGTTCTCTCGAGAAAATAATTAAACTCTTTCACTGAATATCTAAACTTTTAATCCAGTCTCTAGCCTGTCTTTATTTTTGTTTCAACAAGGTCTCTTCTTCACCTCAAATTCCTCCCTCGCTGAACAGAAACTTCCATAACACATGCATGCTTTTTTCAAGTATCATCAACAACAAGAACTATCATATATATGATAGGGTACAAACATTCTTGCAGGGGGCACCCAGATTTGAACTGGGGACCTCTTGATCTGCAGTCAAATGCTCTACCACTGAGCTATACCCCCACACACTCTATGTGGAATAAGATTATGGTGCATCAAAACAATGGCTGGGCCTCCACCATGTGGTTACCTTTGTTGGTAGGTGGAGTCTGACGGGCCTGTTGGGTTTAGAAAAAATAGTAGTTTGTAGAAGTTCTTTGTAGTAGTTCATGGCATAGCAGGGCACTGTGCGGCATTACAAGGCACAGCAGGACGTAGCAGGGCACCACAGAGTGTAGCAGATGAACATGGAGCGGGACCATGGCGACAGCTGCTACCATGATTTTGGAGCCTCCCAGATCCAAGGGAACATGCTGGGGAAAAAAGAACATGAGGACTCCGGGGAGTGACTCCCCAGAGCTAGGTTAGTAACAAGCATTTCTGGGAATATTCAATTCTATGCCCTTACTATAAACTTTATGATTCAACAAGGTGCTGAAAGCATTCTTTAGAAATGTTGGCCCATATTGATAGGATAGCATCTTGCAGTTAATGGAGATTTTTGGGATGCACATCCAGGGCACGAAGCTCCCGTTCCACCACATCCCAAAGATGCTCTATTGGGCTGAGATCTGGTGACTGTGGGGGCCATTTTAGTACAGTTAAGTCAGGGGTTGGCAACCTGCGGTTCCGGAGCCGCATGCGGCTCTTTGATCCCTCTGATGCGGCTCAGCTTTTAAAAAATACTTAATGAATATTTAATTAAAATGTATTTTATTTTAGTTTGTACAGCAAATTAAAGACATCATTTCAGCTGTGGCCTGTGGCCTCCTCAACTGCCTGTGATGAATCTAAAGACTAAGGTGATATTGAACAAATTGCGCTGTTCTGCCAGTATGTAAACTCAACTGGGCCACAAGTAAAAAAATGATCAGTGATACCACTTAAAGGCCAAACATGGGGGGGGGGGGTCTGTGAGGCTGTCTTGAATTGTTTAAGAGCAAGAGGAATAACCCCCCCCCCCCCCCCCGGTGTCAGTGGTACAGACGGAGCACAGAGTATGACAGGCGCGCACAACGGCTTTGTGGCTTTGCTGCAGAAGTTGCTGGACAGGAAGTTGCTGACTTTTCACTGCATCCTGCACCAAGAAGACCTGTGTGCTCAAACATCTCCTCCGTAATGCACAGAAGTCATGAATGTTGTCATTCAGATTCTGAGCAAATTAATGGCGAAAGGTTTAATTCCCCGTCAGTTCCGTTCGTTACTGGACGAGCCGGGAACAACCAGAGTGGCTGGGTCTCGTAGACATGACAGCGCACCTGAACACCTGAACACAGCTCTTCAGGGTAAAGGATGCGCTGCCCTGTGTGTCGTTTACCCTGAGAACCTGTGGAGGTTTTGCCATTTTAGCCAAGTTGACAGTGCTAGCCCTATTTTACCAAACCGTTAACCCAACGTTTTTTGTTTTTTTTCGGAGTTAAAAATGATTTGTTGCATGCAGAAATGTTATTTCATTTTCTCTGCAGTCGTTCATTGATTTCATAAATGTAACACAGTTTAGTTTGTTTATACATAGCACAAATGTGTTATATACAGTGTTATTTCATTTTAAATTTTAAAAGGGTTTTGTGGCTCGCAGTGTTTTCTTTACTGTGTGAAACTGGTCCAAATGGCTCTTTGAGTGGTAAAGGTTGCCGACCCCTGCA
Organism: Etheostoma spectabile; assembly: GCF_008692095.1. Taxonomy (NCBI): domain Eukaryota; kingdom Metazoa; phylum Chordata; class Actinopteri; order Perciformes; family Percidae; genus Etheostoma; species Etheostoma spectabile. The sequence continues at coordinate 10,835 of NW_022604595.1, read as the reverse complement.
CTAGACCATATGGGACTGACTAGATATTAATAACAGGGATTTCATGAATCAATTCATAGTCTGGCTGGAAAACAGGCCTTCTCCTGAACATGAAAAAAGAAGCTTCTTGTCAACAGGTGATTTCTGTAATAACAAACACAACTATAGTCAAAAGAAAAGAAAATTATATATGAAAAGCCGTCTTGGTTCATCTTTCCACTGTTCCTACAATCACCGATCTGGTCTGGTTGGAAACTAAAGGATCTAAACTAAAAGGATGTTCCTCTTTAACTAACAGGTCTATCTCTGCAGGGATCCATCCATAATGTTGTCACACACTTAGAATAATGATCTGAGTCTGTCAGCAACAACAACACAACCTTTAGTGGACCTGACTTTACCTTTAAATTAGGAGTTTAAACAGAGACACAACAGGAAGAATAAATCCATCAAATCAAGTCCCCAATAATCAGCATGTGGCCTTGTTTTATTTCAGGTAGTCAGCATGGAGCTGTTCCACATTCCCAGACATTTAAAACAAGTCAATCATTGGCGTTATTCTACGAGTCAGATGAATAAATCAGCTGTTTGCTATTTGAGCTGCTCTGTTTCCTGCTGCTCCGTCATTCTTTAGTGTCTTCTGGGAACAGGTTGCTGTCCTTTATGTTTCTTTTGGATGACATCATCAGTGTCTTTGCTTTAGTCTGAAGAAACTCCAACAGATTTAAAACCACATGCAGTCACAGAAAAAACAAACAGGAATAGAAAATGTCAGACAAAGAATATGAAATGAAAAGTCCCCAAAGTAGGAAAATATAATGTCAATCTACCAAACAGCAATAACTGGAGAGCATCCAACTAAACATGGCCGATTCCAGTATGTCGGTAATGAAGAGAGGAATGTTTGGACATATTACAGATTCATTTTATTTTTATTTACCTTTATTTAACCAGGAACAATCCCATTGAGCTACAGTAACTCTTCTTCCAGGGAGTCCTGCCAAGACAGACGGCAATAAGTTTCATAATACATAAAAGACAGGACAATGGTTCCATACTACACCACAAATCTCTATAGATACTACAACACAAACAAGATACTACAACACAAACAAAATACTACACTTAACTTAAGCCAATGCATACATGCAACTTAAAATCAGGTTCCACTGAGATTGAACTCAGATCGTTGGAGTCAAAGTCCAGAGTGCTAACCATTACACCATGGAACCCTAAAAGTGTTGCAAGGGTTTGCCTGGAAGTTTCTTTCATAATATCCACATGTATGCTATTGAAGGCACACAACAGTCACAATGAAGATGAAAAAGCAACAATGCTTGCCAACTTAAGTCATTTAGTTAGCTAAGCGTTCAGAGGATGTGGGAAGAAGCAAGTCAAGAACAGGTTTTGAAGGACTTGCCACAGACAGTGAATACAGCAGTAGATATGTCTACTGTGTACAAACACATGGTAACTTTACATCTGTTGACAATAAAGATGCTCACAAAACGCTGCACTTGCAATTGCGTTTCTTGGGCACATTCATGTCCTCTTACATACAAAGCAAAACTGATCAATTCTTTAATCGCGATCATGTGTCAGACATTGTTCCAGATGAAAACACTAGTTGTCAGAAGTGGGATTTTAACCCACGCCTCCAGTGGAGACTGCGACCTGAACGCAGCGCCTTGGACCGCTCGGCCATCCTGACTGATCCAACGATGTTCAGTAGGACCTGTTTAAAAATTATAAGATAGTGAATTAAACATGTCACTCTATTGTAGGTTCTCAGTCATCCATGTCATAGTTAACAAGGGAAGGTTTCTCAACTGTCAGTCCAAATATATGGGCGTTCATGGAGACATGGAAGGAAGTCACCATTGTGGCAATGTGCTTGACAATGGCATGGCATTGCGTGTGATGTGAAGGGAATGTGCAATACAGGCCAAATCCTATGGTGGGAATCAAGATCCACCAATGTTTCTGTCAACAATGTCCACCTGAATCCAGAAATGTCCCTGCTAGATGGGAAATAGACTGACAATTGGGTCAACATTGTGCAATTATCTTCAAAATGTCCAACTGAGTCCACAAATAAACCTGCCAGATGGGAAATAAACTGATAACTGTCTTCATGGTCTAAACGTGTCATATATTGCCGTACAATTCCCACAATGAGTCCAGATGTGTCCGTTTTGGTTCTTGATCCATGCTATTACCCCAAAAGTGCACAACTAGGCCAAGGGACATTGGACTTGGTAAAAAGGTCCTCCGCAGAAGTTTTGTCTCTCATCCAAGAGACTTCTTTAGTTTTTACACAGAAAGGGTTTTGACACAGTGCCCACTCCCCCACCCATATCTGACAGTTGAAAGCTGTGGGGAAAGGGGGGTTCCAAAGCTAATAGACCATTCAACAGCAATTCTGATGCTCTATACTGGCCCATTCAGGATGAACACTGTATACTCTGACTGCAGCAACACAAGTTCAAATTTCAATGATAGCTTATTTTTATGGTGATTATGAGACTGAATACAAAGTTTGTTTCCCCATGCAACTCAAAGCCTATCACTTCCAGTCAATACTGTCAAATTTGGAGCTCCTTCAGATTACATTAACAACCAGGTGACTCCTCAACATGCCCCACCAACATAAGCTTACTTTAAACTAGATGTGGAAAGTTGAAAGGTTGAATGTTTTCACCTATGCTGTGGCTTAAAAACAGGTTCCACCGAGATTTGAACTCAGATCGCTGGATTCAGAGTCCAGAGTGCTAACATTACACCATGGAACCTTCGAAAGGAGTTTGCTAGGCAGTTTCTTTCATTATATCTACATGTGTGATATTAAAGGCACACAACAATCACAACAATAAAATATCACGCCCCAATATATTCTCGGTTTTGAGTCCTCGCCCCTACTATTTACGACATGGCCAGACGTAATCCGGCTTAGAAGCAGCACTTTTCAGGGGTGGAGATTGAAACCCTGACATCTCAGTTTAATTTGCAGTAAAGTATACACCTACATGTAAAGTCTACCCATATTTAAATAAACACACGGTAGCAAAGTTTATGCAGTGTTTTTTAATTTTACTCGTGTTTTTTTGTGAGTCAGTGTAAATATTAGTGCAAATCAGTATTACATGTTTTTCAGGTTGTTGTGGCCGAGTGGTTAAGGCGATGGACTTGAAATCCATTGGGGTCTCCCCTCGCAGGTTCGAATCCTGCCAACAACGAGAGGCGCTCTTTAATGTGGTCACACATCTCATTATAACAAATGGCAGATGTACCTTCATGGACAATACTATAATATCAAATAGTTACTGGAAGCCACTGATGCATCTCTGAGCATTTATTTTCATTCTCAATGCCCAAATGTGTTGCAGTTGATATGGCTTTGGTTCCCAGCCAGTAACTTTCTTTGAGTGACGTTACTTGCTGTATTTGTCAAGAAGTAACCAGAAATGTTACTCTCCCAACCCGGTTTGATAAAACATTAGATCTCTGTTATATCGCACAAATAAGGGAACATAACAATCAATTAAGCTGCCTCCATGAGGATCCACAGACATAGACATGTTCCACCACCCGCAATTAAGCCTGTCTCCTCAGCTTCTAGACGCCGCTGCATCACCTTGCATCGGCGTTTGTGACAGTTTCTCACAGTTAGCAAAGCTCACATAAAGCAAATGCTTGTGACTTAAAGATCGAGCTCCCTGGAGGATCCAACTCTGGGATTTATCCTTCTGCAGAAGACCACAGAGGCAGCTTTCCAATTTCTGAGTAACAGAAAATAGCCTGATAAGCATACCTGTGAAGCGAACCTCAAAAGCCATAAAGCAAATGCTTGTGGCTTAAAGATCGAGCTCCGCTCATAAAATATCAGGGAGTTGCAGTCTCTGTGGCGCAATAGGTCAGCGCAGTCGGCTGTTAACCGAAAGGATGGTGGTTCAAGTCCAACCAGGGACGTTTGTTGCTTAAATAATCTGGAGTGAGCCAACTCTGGGATTTATCCTTCTGCAGAAGACCATAGAGCAGCCCAAAGATAACCCAAGTGTCCTTACCTCTATTAGAAGGTACAGTTCTGCAAACCATGTAAATATAATCTTTACGGTCATCAGAGATGGGAACTAACAAAACACAAATACTTCATTACTGTACTCCAGTTGAATTTTCAGGTATTTTTACTTTACTATTTATTTTTGGGCGACTTTTTACTTCTACTCGAATATCGGTACTTTCTACTCCCTACATTTTACAAAATTGGCTTGTTACTTTAGTTTTGTACTAAAGGTTGTCTATCAGGTGTGATTTGGAGTCCATGTCGGAGAATAGCGCGGACATGCGCCTCACACCAGAGCAGGCGCGCACGGCACACGGAGACAAAAATGAGAGAAAAGAAAAGAGACTAGCTGTCTGGAGGATAACCAGCTGAGAATGTGTGTGCGTCTTTGAGAACTGTAAGTCATATAAATGATGTTGTCAGTTCATGTAAGCCTGTTGTTGTGTTGGTCTGTAGTTCTGGTACATTTAAAAGTTAGCTTGTTTACGTTCTTCTACTGTTGGCTAGGTTACACCTGGCTGTTGATTCGATATAATGGCGATTGTTGAACGTCCTTGCTCATTAAGATAATGTAATTAGTAGTTGGTTATTGTTATTATTTACTAGCATATATGATTCCTATACATTGTGTATGGTAGCCTTTACAATGTTGTTTATTTCATTTATTACCACACACACATTCATAGCAGAGCTGCCCCCCCCCCCCCCATGTTTATACTGATGATGATTGTAATAAATCAACAGAGAGAAGTTGTCTCCGTCTGTGTTTTAACAGACACACCTGGGCCGAAGTTGGAAACCACAATTAGCTTTAAATCCAGTTCTAATCTAGTCCTCACTAAATTTCAAATAATTTCCCTGGAGTTACCATTACAAAATTTAATCTAATTAAATTGGAACATACACAGACTTCTCACAAAATCACACTTGAATTCATATCTTGCTACTCGGTCAGAATCTTATTAACCTGGAGTCCCAGTCTCTGTCAATATAAATAGGCTATATGTTTATATATGTTTTAGGCCTATTGGCAGACAGCCATTTAAAATGTAGGCAATGGCATATAAGAATAAAGAATAAAGAGTCTTTTCTCCATGTCCACTGTAGTTTCTCAGTGTGCTCTCTAGTAAATGTGTCTGGTCCAGGGAGCTTTGTCATTCATAAGGCTACTTTACTTTTATATTTTAAGTATATTGCTAAGCCTGTACAGATGGAGGAGAGATGAAATGTGTCAGTAATATAGGAGATTGTTGGCTGGAAGTATGGAGATACTAATATGCATTTCTTAAAAGGAGAAAACTAAATATATTCTATGGTCATGTAAGTATCTGTTTCCAATAAAAAGATTGACTTGAGAATAATTACTTGGTCTATAAGTGATGCTCAGAGGCCCGACATGGCCTTCTATGTTCATGTTAGTATGTGTTTTCCAATAAACATTTGACTTGAGAATAATTAATTAGTCTATGAATGATGCTCAGAGGCCCCACATGGCCCTCACCTTGTTCGGCTTATTGAAGAGGCAGCTCCCGCCCCTGGAGCAAGAACTGGATGTACTCATCAACGCTGCAGCGAGAAAACTTTCTGGGTAGATAGTATCTGCATTCGCACACGCACGCGCGCACACACACACGCACGCACGCACACACACAGATCGAGACCAGGACATGACAAAAAAATTAAAAACTGCTCAAAACTTTTCTGCCAGTAAGGAATGTGGGTGTCTGTGCCACCACTTTGCAATCTGACATAAATGTTACCATCTGTAGTAGGATATTACTCATATGAATAATTCAAATCTGTATGGTTCCCTCTGTTTAGGAGAGCCAAATCACATTAAAAAATCACATTCTGTGTACTTTTAATTAATTTTGTAATTCTTTCAAGGTGGTGGGCATGCTGGTGTCTGATGTTTCAACGCATCAAATACAAGCTGTGATTGAGATTGTGATTAAAAGTCAAAGCATCCCTCTGTTACCGGTGTTTATTGTCTAATTAAGCAAAATGAACAGAACAAATTGCAGCGACAAGAAAACAGTCTTTCTGTTTAATTTTGTCAACAAACAGAGAAGAGATTAATTTTACAGGTCTGTTGTGTTTTTTTTGTTGTTCACATCAGTGTGCTATGATGTGAATGTTTACCCTGTGTCTTCCATGATGCAGCCCAGCTAAGCATCTGGGCACCTGCAGTCCCCTGTAATGAAGACAAGGAGGAAGAAGAGCATAGATGAGTGGGAAAAGGCGACTCAAAGGAAAGGAAAGTAAAGGAAAAAAAAAATGTGTTAATTGGCATTTACAACCCAAGATATAACACTTTACGTGCTGCAGCGAGAGTTATGATCAGCAAAGAAGAATAGACTTTCCATAGAACTGGCACCTAGTGACAGAGGTATGGAGAGCCTATAGTGTGTGCACTGAGCTCTTGTCCTGACGTTGAATAATAGGCATAATGGCTCTTCAACATTAGTCAGAGCCCAGTGTTCAGTGGCAGCAATGTTCTAACCCCGCCCCTCCTTCTTGGACACAGGTGACTTGTCACCCAATAGAAGAGTCTAATGACAGAAGAGAACTGATGGACACGGATCCAACACCCAACTCTCTCTCCAACACCCCCCTCAAAAACCATCCCTCCTCCTCTCAATCCTTCCCACATGATCTTGCTTTGATCATTTATTCAGTAAGCGCCTGGTTTATTAGATCTCTCTATCGCCCCCCTGCATTATCAAGGTTTCATGTTATCTTTTACCTGCAGAGTTGCGTACGTTGTTCCACCTCATGCCGATGTTCTGGCCGAGACTCTGGCACAAAGTGATGGCCTACATTCCCATACTGGAACAAATACCCATTGGAAAACTTTATTTTGAGATGGGGACAACGTTAATATACAATGCTAAAGTTAACTTGGGCTGCACCAAACATGATGTACTTAAAACCAGGATTAAAGTAATGATAATGATAAAATAAGGGCTACAGCCAGCAGCAAGTTTAGCTTAGCATAGAGACTGGGAGCAGGGCTCTGTCAAAACGGTGACAATAGCCTTAAAAGTTGTTAAGTCTGTACAAAAACAAAAGTGTAAAAACAACATAAGTAAAGAAGTTAAATCAGTACTTCTACTTTTACCAGAGTATTTGTTAACACAATTATCTGTTCTTCTACTTGAGCACGGGCAGTGAGTACTTTTGCCATCTCTGACGGCCTCTGTATTGTTCTGTTTAGAGTATGTATATATTGGTGTATGACTAGTGTGTATATTTTTTTGTTTTGGTTGTTTTGTGTTTCGTGTGTAAGCACAGTGTGAGCAACAATGCTCCAAAGAAAAATTCCTCGTATGTGTCCTCATACCTGGCGAATAAAGCTGATTCTGATTCTGATTCTGATTCTGATTCTGGTATGCAGGTCACTTGATGTAATCCAAGCAAATACATAAGGCCCCACCCAACAGTTTTGTGATACATGGCGTGTAACTGTATGATCAAGCTTGTTGTTTGTGACCAAGAAACCACCAGCACAATGACTGATACATCTCAGTTCCCAAATTGTTGGATGCCAAATATTGAATTCAAAGTCAGAATCCAATTGACATGTAAGAAAAATACAATGCACGTCCAGCTTCTACATTCCCGCATGAGTCAGCTTCCCCAATTTCTGAGTAACAGGAAAATAGCCTGATAAGCATACATGTGCAGCGCAACCTCAAAAAGCCATAAAGCAAATGCTTGTGGCTTAAAGATGGAGCTCCCGCTCAAAAAAACACAGACCGCAGCAGTCTCTGTGGCGCAATAGGTCAGCGCAGTCGGCTGTTAACTGAAAGGATGGTGGTTCAAGTCCACCCAGGGACGTTTGATGCTTAAATAACCTGGAGTAAGCCAACTTTAGGGTTTATCATTCTGCAGCCCAAAGATAACCCAAGTGGCCTTACCTTTATCTGAAGGTACAGTTCTGAAAACCATGTACTGTACGTATTAATCTTTACGGTCATGGTATGCAGGTCACGTGATGTAATACAAGCAAATACATAAGGCCAGACAGAGACCAAAAGTGAGAGAAAAGAAAAAAGAGACTAGCTGTCTAAAGGATAACCAGTTGAGATTGTGTGCGTCTTTGAGAACTGTAAGTCATATAACTGATGTTGTCAGTTCATTTAAACTAATGAGGAAGAATTGACAAATCAAAATCAAGTCCAGAACTTATTCTTTCAAACATCACACCTGAGTCCTCAAGACCTGACCATTCCCTGACCGGGAATTGAACCCGGGCCGCAGCGGTGAGAGCGCCCGAATCCTAGCCACTAGACCATCAGGAGTCATGTTTTTCAAATTTATCTTTGTAGATGTGAGTTTTCTTTCACTTACTGGAATGACTCATATTGTTTTAGGCGACATTCACTAAAGTATCCAAAGTTCCAATACTCCACTGTACTCTGTTCAGTTGTTTACACATTAAGTCTGACTCAGTAGTGAGTGAAATGGAGCAGATGGACAGACACAGACCTAAGTGGTGCCAAAGAAGCACACTTTAATTAATTTCATTGGTTATCAGGCAAATAAAACACCTTCTGGGTATCCTAGTCACCCTGCAGTCAAACTTCTGATAAAGGATTATAAAGATAAGATAAAGATAATTGTTTATTAGTCCCCAATGGGGAAATTACTGTACTGCACTCTGTGTACACACTTTTTTTTGTTAGTACTCACACACAGGCCTGAAATACACACACATGCTCAGGACCTATACATGCACTATACATGGAGAGATGTCAGAGTAAGTGGGCTGCCAGCTGAACCAGCGCCCTGAGCGGTCGGGGGGGTACGGTGCCTTGCTCAAGGGCACCTGGCAGTGCCCAGGAGGTGAAGTGGCATCTCTCCAGCCACCAATCCACACTCCCAACTTTTTGGGTCCATACGGGGATTTGAACCAGTGACCCTCCGGTTCCAAACCCAACTCCCTATGGACTGAGCTACTGCCTCCCCCAAATTATGACCCTGGCCCCGGAGAGGGTGTGTGCAGAAATACGGCGCACATTTTGGATCCTCAGAGGGCGTGAGGCCATTTGTCCTCACCAGCACATTTGCGATGAGTGTCATCGGTGGTATAAACCAGTGACTCCCAAAATGGCCGACCTACTGGCAGCCCGCCTGCTCCTATTTAAGCACCATTTCAATCCACTGACATGCACTGTTTGGGCCGTTCCAGGTGAAGGTGGGGGGTGGTGTCTCAAGAAGAAGTGTGTCACCACCTGGATTGTGCACTTAGATCTCTCACCAGCATCGATGCTGACTCATTTCTGATGGCCCTGAGGAGGGTCATTGCCCGCAGAGGGACTCCCAGGGCGTTTCTCAATCTGTGTTCTTCTATGGACTTGTGTCCTTGTGTTCTTGTGAAACGTCATGTTTGGTGGCCAAAGTACTGACCCAATACACATTTAGTATTTTGCCAAGAACAGTTAAAATCCCCGGATGTGATCTCGACACGCCCATTTTACCGAGGATACATCGGATGGTAACTTGTGTGAACTTGGCCGGGCAGGTATCCCAGCATTCAATTCGGGTGTAAAGCGCTTATGGTTTCCGGTACACATATTTTCACAATTTACGTCTATTATTAAATCAATAAATTCATTTTTAAGATGTTTTATGGCGAGAAATCAGCTGTGTAGATTTTGAATATAGGCAGTTCAACGAAATTGACGCGTGAATTAAAAAAGCCTTCGGAGTTTGAAAGCTCCGCAAACCCCGGCGGGCGAGCTTGCTACGCCAGCCGCGAGCCGGTCAGTCAGTCAGCTCACAGACCCCTCTGGCCCCACGTCTAGACAGACCACTCTGGCCCCACATTTAGACAGACCACTGCAGCAAAGCCAGGTCCAAGATTGTAAGATATTTAAACAATTTTCTCCGCTGTCATATATGTCTGTCCTCTTCATCCTGGCTCTCCTCCCTCTCGGGCTCCTCTTCTGCTTCTCTGTACATAAACAGACGGCAGTGACTAACTTTACCCAGTCCATCTATAATTTTAATACCTATTTTAACGTTTCTTTTCTGCTTTCAATTAAAATGTTACAAGGATTTTCCCCGCCGTTGTGTCGGTATTATATAGTTATTGGCCCGTGATACTAATAGCACTTTAAATGAAACCTGGAAGACTGAACAACAAAACAACAAGGCGGTGTGAAGGGTGACCGTCCTTGCTTTATTATGAATACACACATCAAAGCTAACTATAAGTGGCAAGCGCCTCTTTGCGGGGTGTTGGCGCAAAACAGGGAGAACGCTTCGTCTCAAAACTGTCAACAGCGTTGTGTGCTTCTGAACTTGCGAGTTCAGTCTTCCAGGTACAGCTAGCAAGTACGGTCTCCCCAAGAACACAAGTCCGTTCTTTGCTTACTTGGTATTGAGAAACGCCCCCACTGAGTTGTTCTCAGATCGTGGTACAAATTTCAGGGGAGGAGATAAAGAACTGCGAGAGGCCTTCGCTGTCCCCCAAAATAATGCAGAGCCTTACCAAAGTGTTGTGGGCGGGGCATTAATTTTGACTCATGGGGAGTGAAATGGAGCAGATGGACAGACACAGACCTGTATTGGAGCCAAACTAGCACACTTATTATTTAATTAATCAATTCAATAGGTATCAATGGTTTTCATTTGTGAGATGATTTTATTTTCAATCAATTCAATTCAATTCAATTTTATTTTTTAGTATCAATACATAACAAGAGTTATCTCAAGACACTTTACAGATAGAGTAGGTCTAGACCACATTTCCAAGCAAACATGCGACATAGTAGTTTGTAGCAGT
>NW_022604594.1:0-25520 GCF_008692095.1 Etheostoma spectabile | reverse complement strand
AGAATGGATGAAAAGATGACCGGTGGTACTTATGGCAGCAGTAAGGTAGAAAGAACTATTACTAATAATAGTAGCAGTAATAGTGCAGGGCGTCTAGCAGACCACGGCAGCAGCTGCATCCACTACTCAGGTGCCACCACAATCCAAGGAATCTGACAAGGAGAAAGCACAAGGGTTTCTGGAAAGAAGCAACATTAGTTACATGCATGCTTTTTTCAAGTATCATCAACAACAAGAACTATCATATATATGATAGGGTACAAACATTCTTGCAGGGGGCACCCAGATTTGAACTGGGGACCTCTTGATCTGCAGTCAAATGCTCTACCACTGAGCTATACCCCCACACACTCTATGTGGAATAAGACTATGGTGCATCAAAACAATGGCTGGGCCTCCACCATGTGGTTACCTTTGTTGGTAGTGGAGTCTGACGGGCCTGTTGGTTTAGAAAAAATAGTAGTTTGTAGAAGTTCTTTGTAGTAGTTCATGGCATAGCAGGGCACTGTGCGGCATTACAAGGCACAGCAGGACGTAGCAGGGCACCACAGAGTGTAGCAGATGAACATGGCATCGCAAAACGTGTAGCGGACCATGGCGACAGCTGCTACCATGATTTTGGAGCCTCCCAGATCCAAGGGAACATGCTGGGGAAAAAAGAACATGAGGACTCCGGGGAGTGACTCCCCAGAGCTAGGTTAGTAACACATTTCTGGGAATATTCAATTCTATGCCCTTACTATAAACTTTATGATTCAACAAGGTGCTGAAAGCATTCTTTAGAAATGTTGGCCCTATTGATAGGATAGCATCTTGCAGTTATGGAGATTTTTGGGATGCACATCCAGGGCACGAAGCTCCCGTTCCACCACATCCCAAAGATGCTCTATTGGGCTGAGATCTGGTGACTGTGGGGGCATTTTAGTACAGTTAGTCAGGGGTTGGCAACCTGCGGTTCGGAGCCGCATGCGGCTCTTTGATCCCTCTGATGCGGCTCAGCTTTTAAAAAATACTTAATGAATATTTAATTAAAATGTATTTTATTTTAGTTTGTACAGCAAATTAAAGACATCATTTCAGCTGTGGCCTGTGGCCTCCTCAACTGCCTGTGATGAATCTAAAGACTAAGGTGATATTGAACAAATTGCGCTGTTCTGCCAGTATGTAAACTCAACTGGGCCACAAGTAAAAATGATCCAGTTGATACCACTTAAAGGCCAACATGGGGGGGGGGGGTCTGTGAGGCTGTCTTGAATTGTTTAAGAGCAAGGAGCAGAAATAACCCCCCCCCCCCGGTGTCAGTGGTACAGACGGAGCACCGAGTATGACAGGCGCGCACAACGGCTTTGTGCTTTGCTGCAGAAGTTGCTGGACAGGAAGTTGCTGACTTTTCACTGCATCCTGCCCAGAAGACCTGTGTGCTCAAACATCTCCTCCGGAATGCACAGAAGTCATGAATGTTGTCATTCAGATTCTGAGCAAATTAATGGCGAAAGGTTTAATTCCCGTCAGTTCCGTTCGTTACTGGACGAGCCGGGAACAACCAGAGTGGCTGGTCTCGTAGACATGACAGCGCACCTGAACACCTGAACACAGCTCTTCAGGGTAAAGGATGCGCTGCCCTGTGTGTCGTTTACCCTGAGACCCTGTGGAGTTTTTGCCATTTTAGCCAAGTTGACAGTGCTAGCCCTATTTTACCAAACCGTTAACCAACGTTTTTGTTTTTTTTCGGAGTTAAAATGATTTGTTGCATGCAGAAATGTTATTTCATTTTCTCTGCAGTCGTTCATTGATTTCATAAATGTAACACAGTTTAGTTTGTTTATACATAGCACAAATGTGTTATATACAGTGTTATTTCATTTTAAATTTAAAGGGTTTTGTGGCTCGCAGTGTTTTCTTTACTGTGTGAAACTGGTCCAAATGGCTCTTTGAGTGGTAAAGGTTGCCGACCCCTGCACTAGACCATATGGGACTGACTAGATATTAATAACAGGGATTTCATGAATCAATTCATAGTCTGGCTGAAACAGGCCTTCTCCTGAACATGAAAAAAGAAGCTTCTTGTCAACAGGTTGATTTCTGTTAATAACAAACACAACTATAGTCAAAAAGAAAGAAAATATATATATGAAAAGCCGTCTTGGTTCATCTTCCACTGTCCTACAATCACCGATCTGGTCTGGTTGGAAACTAAGGATCTAAACTAAAAGGATGTTCCTCTTTAACTAACAGGTCTATCTCTGCAGGGATCCATCCATAATGTTGTCACACACTTAGAATAATGATCTGAGTCTGTCAGCAACAACAACACAACCTTTAGTGGACCCTGACTTTACCTTTAAATTAGGAGTTTAAACAGAGACACAACAGGAGAATAAATCCATCAAATCAAGTCCCAATAATCAGCATGTGGCCTTGTTTTATTTCAGGTAGTCAGCATGGAGCTGTTCCACATTCCCAGACATTTAAAACAAGTCAATCATTGGCGTTATTCTACGAGTCAGATGAATAAATCAGCTGTTTGCTATTTGAGCTGCTCTGTTTCCTGCTGCTCCGTCATTCTTTAGTGTCTTCTGGGAAGGTTTTGCTGTCCTTTATGTTTCTTTTGGATGACATCATCAGTGTCTTTGCTTTAGTCTGAAGAAACTCCAACAGATTTAAAACCACATGCAGTCACAGAAAAAACAAACAGGGAATAGAAAATGTCAGACAAAGAATATGAAATGAAAAGTCCCCAAGTAGGAAAATATAATGTCAATCTACCAAACAGCAATAACTGGAGAGCATCCAACTAAACATGGCCGACTTCCAGTATGTCGGTAATGAAGAGAGGAATGTTTGACATATTACAGATTCATTTTATTTTTATTTAACCTTTATTTAACCAGGAACAATCCCATTGAGCTACAGTAACTCTTCTTCCAGGAGTCCTGCCAAGACAGACGGCAATAAGTTTCATAATACATAAAAGACAGGACAATGGTTCCATACTACACCACAAATCTCTATAGATACTACAACACAAACAAGATACTACAACACAAACAAAATACTACACTTAACTTAAGCCAATGCATACATGCAACTTAAAATCAGGTTCCACTGAGATTTGAACTCAGATCGTTGGAGTCAAAGTCCAGAGTGCTAACCATTACACCATGGAACCCTTAAAAGTGTTGCAAGGGTTTGCCTGGAAGTTTCTTTCATAATATCCACATGTATGCTATTGAAGGCACACAACAGTCACAATGAAGATGAAAAAGCAACAATTGCTTGCCAACTTAAGTCATTTAGTAAGCTAAGCGTTCAGAGGATGTGGGAAGAAGCAAGTCAAGAACAGGTTTTGAAGGACTTGCCACAGACAGTGAATACAGCAGTAGATGTCTACTGTGTACAAACACATGGTAACTTTACATCTGTTGACAATAAAGATGCTCACAAAACGCTGCACTTGCAATTGCGTTTCTTGGGCACATTCATGTCCTCTTACATACAAAGAACTGATCAATTCTTTAATCGCGATATCATGTGTCAGACATTAGTTCCAGATGAAAACACTAGTTGTCAGAAGTGGGATTTTAACCCACGCCTCCAGTGGAGACTGCGACCTGAACGCAGCGCCTTGGACCGCTCGGCCATCCTGACTGATCCAACAGATGTTCAGTAGGACCTGTTTAAAAAATTATAAGATAGTGAATTAAACATGTCACTCTATTGTAGGTCTCAGTCATCCATGTCATAGTTAACAAGGGAAGGTTTCTCAACTGTCAGTCCAATATATGGGCGTTCATGGAGACATGGAAGGAAGTCACCATTGTGGCAATGTGCTTGACAATGGCATGGCATTGCGTGTGATGTGAAGGGAATGTGCAATACAGGCCAAATCCTATGGTGGGAATCAAGATCCACCAATGTTTCTGTCAACAATGTCCACCTGAATCCAGAAATGTCCCTGCTAGATGGGAAATAGACTGACAATTGGGTCAACATTGTGCAATTATCTTCAAAATGTCCAACTGAGTCCACAAATAAACCTGCCAGATGGGAATAAACTGATAACTGTCTTCATGGTCTAAACGTGTCATATATTGCCGTACAATTCCCACAATGAGTCCAGATGTGTCCGTTTTGGTTCTTGATCCATGCTATTACCCCAAAAGTGCACAACTAGGCCAAGGGACATTGGACTTGGTAAAAGGTCCTCCGCAGAAGTTTTGTCTCTCATCCAAGAGACTTCTTTAGTTTTTACACAGAAAGGGTTTGACACAGTGCCCACTCCCCCACCCATATCTGACAGTTGAAAGCTGTGGGGAAAGGGGGTTCCAAAGCTAATAGATCAATTAGCAATTCTGATGCTCTATACTGGCCCATTCAGGATGAACACTGTATACTCTGACTGCAGCAACACAAGTTCAAATTTCAATGATAGCTTATTTTTATGGTGATTATGAGACTGAATACAAAGTTTGTTTCCCCCATGCAACTCAAAGCCTATCACTTCCAGTCAATACTGTCAATTTGGAGCTCCTTCAGATTACATTAACAACCAGGTGACTCCTCAACATGCCCCCACCAACATAAGCTTACTTTAAACTAGATGTGGAAAGTTGAAAGGTTGAATGTTTTCACCTATGCTGTGGCTTAAAAACAGGTTCCACCGAGATTTGAACTCAGATCGCTGGATTCAGAGTCCAGAGTGCTAACCATTACACCATGGAACCTTCGAAAGAGTTTGCTAGGCAGTTTCTTTCATTATATCTACATGTGTGATATTAAAGGCACACAACAATCACAACAATTAAAATATCACGCCCCAATATATTCTCGGTTTTGAGTCCTCGCCCCTACTATTTACGACATGGCCAGACGTAATCCGGCTTAGAAGCAGCACTTTTCAGGGGTGGAGATTGAAACCTGACATCTCAGTTTAATTTGCAGTAAAGTATACACCTACATGTAAAGTCTACCATATTTAAATAAACACACGGTAGCAAAGTTTATGCAGTGTTTTTTAATTTTACTCGTGTTTTTTTCGTGAGTCAGTGTAAATATTAGTGCAAATCAGTATTACACTGCTTTTCAGGTTGTTGTGGCCGAGTGGTTAAGGCGATGGACTTGAAATCCATTGGGGTCTCCCCTCGCAGGTTCGAATCCTGCCAACAACGAGAGGCGCTCTTTAATTGTGGTCACACATCTCATTATAACAAATGGCAGATGTACCTTCATGGACAATACTATAATATCAAATAGTTACTGGAAGCCACTGATGCATCTCTGAGCATTTATTTTCATTCTCAATGCCCAAATGTGTTGCAGTTGATATGGCTTTGGTTCCCAGCCAGTAACTTTCTTTGAGTGACGTTACTTGCTGTATTTGTCAAGAAGTAACCAGAAATGTTACTCTCCCAACCCGGTTTGATAAAACATTAGATCTCTGTTATATCGCACAAATAAGGGAACATAACAATCAATTAAGCTGCCTCCATGAGGATCCACAGACATAGACATGTTCCACCACCGCAATTAAGCCTGTCTCCTCAGCTTCTAGACGCCGCTGCATCACCTTGCATCGGCGTTTGTGACAGTTTCTCACAGTTAGCAAAGCTCACATAAAGCAAATGCTTGTGACTTAAAGATCGAGCTCCCTGGAGGGATCCAACTCTGGGATTTATCCTTCTGCAGAAGACCACAGAGGCAGCTTCTCCAATTTCTGAGTAACAGGAAAATAGCCTGATAAGCATACCTGTGAAGCGCAACCTCAAAAAGCCATAAAGCAAATGCTTGTGGCTTAAAGATCGAGCTCCCGCTCATAAAATATCAGGGAGTTGCAGTCTCTGTGGCGCAATAGGTCAGCGCAGTCGGCTGTTAACCGAAAGGATGGTGGTTCAAGTCCACCCAGGGACGTTTGTTGCTTAAATAATCTGGAGTGAGCCAACTCTGGGATTTATCCTTCTGCAGAAGACCATAGAGCAGCCCAAAGATAACCCAAGTGTCCTTACCTCTATTAGAAGGTACAGTTCTGCAAACCATGTAAATATTAATCTTTACGGTCATCAGAGATGGGAACTAACAAAACACAAATACTTCATTACTGTACTCCAGTTGAATTTTCAGGTATTTTTACTTTACTATTTATTTTTTGGGCGACTTTTTACTTCTACTCGAATATCGGTACTTTCTACTCCCTACATTTTACAAAATTGGCTTGTTACTTTAGTTTTGTACTAAAGGTTGTCTATCAGGTGTGATTTGGAGTCCATGTCGGAGAATAGCGCGGACACCCGCCTCACACCACGAGCAGGCGCGCACGGCACACGGAGACAAAAATGAGAGAAAAGAAAAAGAGACTAGCTGTCTGGAGGATAACCAGCTGAGAATGTGTGTGCGTCTTTGAGAACTGTAAGTCATATAAATGATGTTGTCAGTTCATGTAAGCCTGTTGTTGTGTTGGTCTGTAGTTCTGGTACATTTAAAAGTTAGCTTGTTTACGTTCTTCTACTGTTGGCTAGGTTACACCTGGCTGTTGATTCGATATAATGGCGATTGTTGAACGTCCTTGCTCATTAAGATATGTATTAGTAGTTGGTTTTGTTATTATTTACTAGCATATATGATTCCTATACATTGTGTATGGTAGCCTTTACAATGTTGTTTATTTCATTTATTACCACACACATTCATAGCAGAGCTGCCCCCCCCCCCATGTTTATACTGATGATTGATTGTAATAAATCAACAGAGAGAAGTTGTCTCCGTCTGTGTTTTAACAGACACACCTGGGCCGAAGTTGGAAACCACAATTAGCTTTAAATCCAGTTCTAATCTAGTCCTCACTAAATTTCAAATAATTTCCCTGGAGTTACCATTACAAAATTTAATCTAATTAAATTGGAACATACACAGACTTCTCACAAAATCACACTTGAATTCATATCTTGCTACTCGGTCAGAATCTTATTAACCTGGAGTCCCAGTCTCTGTCAATATAAATAGGCTATATGTTTATATATGTTTTAGGCCTATTGGCAGACAGCCATTTAAAATGTAGGCAATGGCATATAAAGAATAAAGAATAAAGAGTCTTTTCTCCATGTCCACTGTAGTTTCTCAGTGTGCTCTCTAGTAACATGTGTCTGGTCCAGGGAGCTTTGTCATTCATAAGGCTACTTTTACTTTTATATTTTAAGTATATTGCTAAGCCTGTACAGATGGAGGAGAGATGAAATGTGTCAGTAATATAGGAGATTGTTGGCTGGAAGTATGGAGATACTAATATGCATTTCTTAAAAGGAGAAAACTAAATATATTCTATGGTCATGTAAGTATCTGTTTTCCAATAAAAAGATTGACTTGAGAATAATTACTTGGTCTATAAGTGATGCTCAGAGGCCCGACATGGCCCTTCTATGTTCATGTTAGTATGTGTTTTCCAATAAACATTTGACTTGAGAATAATTAATAGTCTATGAATGATGCTCAGAGGCCCCACATGGCCCTCACCTTGTTCGGCTTATTGAAGAGGCAGCTCCCGCCCCCCTGGAGCAAGAACTGGATGTACTCATCAACGCTGCAGCGAGAAAACTTTCTGGGTAGATAGTATCTGCATTCGCACACGCACGCGCGCACACACACACGCACGCACACACACAGATCGAGACCAGGACATGACAAAAAAATTAAAAACTGCTCAAAACTTTTCTGCCAGTAAGGAATGTGGGTGTCTGTGCCACCACTTTGCAATCTGACATAAATGTTACCATCTGTAGTAGGATATTACTCATATGAATAATTCAAATCTGTATGGTTCCCTCTGTTTAGGAGAGCCAAATCACATTAAAAAATCACATTCTGTGTACTTTTAATTAATTTTGTAATTCTTTCAAGGTGGTGGGCATGCTGGTGTCTGATGTTTCAACGCATCAAATACAAGCTGTGATTGAGATTGTGATTAAAAGTCAAAGCATCCCTCTGTTACCGGTGTTTAATTGTCTAATTAAGCAAAATGAACAGAACAAATTGCAGCGACAAGAAAACAGTCTTTCTGTTTAATTTTGTCAACAAACAGAGAAGAGATTAATTTTACAGGTCTGTTGTGTTTTGTTTTTGTTGTTCACATCAGTGTGCTATGATGTGAATGTTTACCCTGTGTCTTCCATGATGCAGCCCAGCTAAGCATCTGGGCACCTGCAGTCCCCTGTAATGAAGACAAGGAGGAAGAAGAGCATAGATGAGTGGAAAAGGCGACTCAAAGGAAAGGAAAGTAAAGGAAAAAAAAATGTGTTAATTGGCATTTACAACCCAAGATATAACACTTTACGTGCTGCAGCGAGAGTTATGATCAGCAAAGAAGAATAGACTTTCCATAGAACTGGCACCTAGTGACAGAGGTATGGAGAGCCTATAGTGTGTGCACTGAGCTCTTGTCCTGACGTTGAATAATAGGCATAATGGCTCTTCAACATTAGTCAGAGCCCAGTGTTCAGTGGCAGCAATGTTCTAACCACCGCCCCCTCCTTCTTGGACACAGGTGACTTGTCACCCAATAGAAGAGTCTAATGACAGAAGAGAACTGATGGACACGGATCCAACACCCAACTCTCTCTCCAACACCCCCCTCAAAACCATCCCTCCTCCTCTCAATCCTTCCCACATTGATCTTGCTTTGATCATTTATTCAGTTAAGCGCCTGGTTTATTAGATCTCTCTATCGCCCCCCTGCATTCTCAAGGTTTCATGTTATCTTTTACCTGCAGAGTTGCGTACGTTGTTCCACCTCATGCCGATGTTCTGGCCGAGACTCTGGCACAAAGTGATGGCCTACATTCCCATACTGGAACAAATACCCATTGGAAAACTTTATTTTGAGATGGGGACAATATTAATATACAATGCTAAAGTTAACTTGGGCTGCACCAAACATGATGTACTTAAAACCAGGATTAAAGTAATGATAATGATAAAATAAGGGCTACAGCCAGCAGCAAGTTTAGCTTAGCATAGAGACTGGGAGCAGGGCTCTGTCAAAACGGTGACAATAGCCTTAAAAGTTGTTAAGTCTGTACAAAAACAAAAGTGTAAAAACAACATAAGTAAAGAAGTTAAATCAGTACTTCTACTTTTACCAGAGTATTTGTTAACACAATTATCTGTTCTTCTACTTGAGCACGGGCAGTGAGTACTTTTGCCATCTCTGACGGCCTCTGTATTGTTCTGTTTAGAGTATGTATATATTGTGTGTATAGACTAGTGTGTATATTTTTTTGTTTTGTTTTTTGTGTTTCGTGTGTAAGCACAGTGTGAGCAACAATGCTCCAAAGAAAATTCCTCGTATGTGTCCTCATACCTGGCGAATAAAGCTGATTCTGATTCTGATTCTGATTCTGATTCTGGTATGCAGGTCACTTGATGTAATCCAAGCAAATACATAAGGCCCCACCCAACAGTTTTGTGATACATGGCGTGTAACTGTATGATCAAGCTTGTTGTTGTGACCAAGAAACCACCAGCACAATGACTGATACATCTTCAGTTCCCAAATTGTCTTGGATGCCAAATATTTGAATTCAAAGTCAGAATCCAATTGACATGTAAGAAAAATACAATGCACGTCCAGCTTCTACATTCCCGCATGAGTCAGCTTCCCCAATTTCTGAGTAACAGGAAAATAGCCTGATAAGCATACATGTGCAGCGCAACCTCAAAAAGCCATAAAGCAAATGCTTGTGGCTTAAAGATGGAGCTCCCGCTCAAAAAAACACAGACCGCAGCAGTCTCTGTGGCGCAATAGGTCAGCGCAGTCGGCTGTTAACTGAAAGGATGGTGGTTCAAGTCCACCCAGGGACGTTTGATGCTTAAATAACCTGGAGTAAGCCAACTTTAGGGTTTATCATTCTGCAGCCCAAAGATAACCCAAGTGGCCTTACCTTTATCTGAAGGTACAGTTCTGAAAACCATGTACTGTACGTATTATCTTTACGGTCATTGGTATGCAGGTCACGTGATGTAATACAAGCAAATACATAAGGCCAGACAGAGACCAAAAGTGAGAGAAAAGAAAAGAGACTAGCTGTCTAAAGGATAACCAGTTGAGATTGTGTGCGTCTTTGAGAACTGTAAGTCATATAACTGATGTTGTCAGTTCATTTAAACTAATGAGGAAGAATTTGACAAATCAAAATCAAGTCCAGGAACTTATTCTTTCAAACATCACACCTGAGTCTCTCAAGACCTGACCATTCCCTGACCGGGAATTGACCCGGGCCGCAGCGGTGAGAGCGCCGAATCCTAGCCACTAGACCATCAGGGAGTCAGTTTTTCAAATTTATCTTGTAGATGTGAGTTTTCTTTTCACTTACTGGAATGACTCATATTGTTTTAGGCGACATTCACTTAAAGTATCCAAAGTTCACAATACTCCACTGTACTCTGTTCAGTTGTTTACACATTAAGTCTGACTCAGTAGTGAGTGAAATGGAGCAGATGGACAGACACAGACCTTAAGTGGTGCCAAAGAAGCACACTTTTAATTAATTTCATTGGTTATCAGGCAAATAAAACACCTTCTGGGTATCCTAGTCACCCTGCAGTCAAACTTCTGATAAAGGATTATAAAGATAAGATAAAGATAATTTGTTTATTAGTCCCCAATGGGGAAATTACTGTACTGCACTCTGTGTACACACTTTTTTTTGTTAGTACTCACACACAGGCCTGAAATACACACACATGCTCAGGACCTATACATGCACTATACATGGAGAGATGTCAGAGTAAGTGGGCTGCCAGCTGAACCAGCGCCCTGAGCGGTCGGGGGGGTACGGTGCCTTGCTCAAGGGCACCTGGCAGTGCCCAGGAGGTGAAGTGGCATCTCTCCAGCCACCAATCCACACTCCCAACTTTTTGGGTCCATACGGGGATTTGAACCAGTGACCCTCCGGTTCCCAACCCAACTCCCTATGGACTGAGCTACTGCCTCCCCCAAATTATGACCCTGGCCCGGAGAGGGTGTGTGCAGAAATACGGCGCACATTTTGGATCCTCAGAGGGCGTGAGGCCATTTGTCCTCACCAGCACATTTGCGATGAGTGTCATCGGTGGTATAAACCAGTGACTCCCAAAATGGCCGACCTACTGGCAGCCCGCCTGCTCCTATTTAAGCACCATTTCAATCCACTGACATGCACTGTTTTGGGCCGTTCCAGGTGAAGGTGGGGTGGTGTCTCAAGAAGAAGTGTGTCACCACCTGGATTGTGCACTTAGATCTCCTCACCAGCATCGATGCTGACTCATTTCTGATGGCCCTGAGGAGGTTCATTGCCCGCAGAGGGACTCCCAGGGCGTTTCTCAATCTGTGTTCTTCTATGGACTTGTGTCCTTGTGTTCTTGTGAAACGTCATGTTTGGTGGCCAAAGTACTGACCCAATACACATTTAGTATTTTGCCAAGAACAGTTAAAATCCCGGATGTGATCTCGACACGCCATTTTACCGAGGATACATCGGATGGTAACTTGTGTGAACTTGGCCGGGCAGGTATCCCAGCATTCAATTCGGGTGTAAAGCGCTTATGGTTTCCGGTACACATATTTTCACAATTTACGTCTATTATTAAATCAATAAATTCATTTTTAAGATGTTTTATGGCGAGAAATCAGCTGTGTAGATTTTGAATATAGGCAGTTCAACGAAAATTGACGGTGAATTAAAAAAGCCTTCGGAGTTTGAAAGCTCCGCAAACCCCGGCGGGCGAGCTTGCTACGCCAGCCGCGAGCCGGTCAGTCAGTCAGCTCACAGACCCCTCTGGCCCCACGTCTAGACAGACCACTCTGGCCCCACATTTAGACAGACCACTGCAGCAAAGCCAGGTCCAAGATATTGTAAGATATTTTAAACAATTTTCTCCGCTGTCATATATATGTCTGTCCTCTTCATCCTGGCTCTCCTCCCTCTCGGGCTCCTCTTCTGCTTCTCTGTAACATAAACAGACGGCAGTGACTAACTTTACCCAGTCCATCTATAATTTTAATACCTATTTTAACGTTTCTTTTCTGCTTTCAATTAAAATGTTACAAGGATTTTTTCCCCGCCGTTGTGTCGGTATTTATACAGTTATTGGCCCGTGATACTTAATAGCACTTTAAATGAAAACCTGGAAGACTGAACAACAAAACAACAAGGCGGTGTGAAGGGTGACCGTCCTTGCTTTATTATGAATACACACATCAAAGCTAACTATAAAGTGGCAAGCGCCCTTCATGCTAGGGGTGTTGCGCAATAACAGGAAGAACGCTTCGTCTCAAAACTGTCAACAGCGTTTTGTGTGCTTCTGAACTTGAGAGTTCAGTCTTCCAGGTACAGCTAGCAAGTACGGTCTCCCCAAGAACACAAGTCCGTTCTTTGCTTACTTGGTATTGAGAAATGCCCCCACTGAGTTGTTCTCAGATCGTGGGACAAATTTCAGGGGAGGAGATAAAGAACTGCGAGAGGCCTTCGCTGTCCCCCAAAATAATGCAGAGCCTTACCAAAGTGTTGTGGGCGGGGCATTAATTTTGACTCAGTGGGGAGTGAAATGGAGCAGATGGACAGACACAGACCTGTATTGGAGCCAAGTAGCACACTTATTAATTAATTAATCAATTTCAATAGGTATCAATGGTTTTCATTTGTGAGATGTATTTTATTTTCAATTCAATTCAATTTTATTTTTAGTATCAATACATAACAAGAGTTATCTCAAGACACTTTACAGATAGAGTAGGTCTAGACCACATTTCCAAGCAATAGTGCGACAGTGGCGAGGAAAAACTTCCTTTTAGGCAGAAACCTCGGACAGACCCAGGGTCTTGGTAGGCGGTGTCTGACGGGTTAGGGTTAGAGTAAAGAGTAGAAATAACAAAAATAGAAAAAATAGTAGTTTGTAGCAGTTCTTTGTGGTAGTTCATGGCATAGCAGGGCACTGTGCGGCATTACAAGGCACAGCAGGACGTAGCTGGGCACCGCAGAGTGTAGCAGATGAACATGGACCGGGACCATGGCGACAGCTGCTACCATGATTTTGGAGCATCCCTGATCCGAGGGAACATGCTGGGGAAAAAAGAACATAAGGACTCCGGGGAGTAACTCCCCAGAGCTAGGTTAGTAACAAGCATTTCTGGGACATGGATGCACATAAATGAAAAGATAGAAGATAGAGGAAGAGGAGCTCAAACTATTACAGCATAACTAAGAGAGACAGGGTAAAGAGAGGAGCCTGGTCGGGCTAGAACTCTCCCCAACCAGATCGGCTGTTTTCAGGAGTTATTACGCTGCGAAAGCGAGCCAGAACCAGAGACTGCATTTATCAATAAGAAAGTCGATGTGTATATGCATTAATATAAAAAAGTTGTTATGTATATGAAGAAATCTATAACAAACCTTGATGCGTATATAAGCATTAATCTAAAAGAAAGTTCATGTGTATATGCATTTATTAAAAAGAAAGTTGATGCCATAATGAATTATGATGATGACATAATGAATGGTGATGATGACATAATGAATGGTGATGATGAATCAAAAAGAAAGTTGATGTGTATATGCATAAATCAAAAGAAAGTTGATGTGTATATGTATTAATCAAAAAGAATTTTGATGTGTATATGCATTTATTACAAAGAAAGTTGATGTGTATATGCATTAATGAAAAAGAAAGTTGATGTGTATTAATATAAAAGAAAGTTGATGTGTATGTGCATTAATCTAAAACGAAGTTGATGTCATAATGAATTGTGACGATGACATAATGAATAGTGATGAGGACATAATGAATGGTGATAATATAATAAAAGAAAGTTGATGTGTATATGCATTAATCTATAAAAGTTGATGTCATAATGAATAGTGACGATGACATAATGAATAGTGATGATATAATGAAAAGAAAGTTGATGTGTATATGCATTAATGAAAAAGAAATTTGATGTGTTTATGCATTAATATAAAAGAAAGTTGATGTGTATATGTATTAAACAAGAGTACAGTGGAGTATTGTGCACTTTGGATACTTTAAGTGAATGTCGCCTAAAACAATATGAGTCATTCCAGTAAGTGAAAAGAATACTCACATCTACAAAGATAAATTTGAAAAATGTGACTCCCTGATGGTCTAGTGGCTAGGATTCGGCGCTCTCACCGCTGCGGCCTGGGTTCGATTCCCGTCAGGGAATGGTCAGGACTTGAGAGACTCAGGTGTGATGTTTGAAAGAATAAGTTCCTGGACTTGATTTGATTTGTCAAATTCTTCCTCATTAGTTTAAAATGAACTGACAACATCAGTTATATGACTTACAGTTCTCAAAGACGCACACAATCTCAACTGGTTATCCTTTAGACAGCTAGTCTCTTTTTCTTTCTCTCACTTTTTGTCTCTGTCTGGCCTTATGTATTTGCTTGGATTACATCAAGTGACCTGCATACCAATGACCGTAAAGATTAATATGTACAGTACATGGTTTTCAGAACTGTACCTTCAGATAAAGGTAAGACCACTTGGGTTATCTTTGGGCTGCTCTATATTCACCTGCAGAATGATAAACCCTAGAGTTGGCTTACTCCAGGTTGTTTAACCAACAAACGTCCCTGGGTGGACTTGAACCACCATCTTCTCAATTAACAGCTGACTGCGCTGACCTATTGCGCCACAGAGACTGCGCCTGTCTGAGGTTTTATGAGCGGGAGCTCGATCTTTAAGCCCCAAGCTTTTGCTTTATGGCTTTTTGAGGCTTTTTCTGACCCTAACCCTTTTTGACATACAGTTGCACGCCACTTATCACAAAACTGTTGGGTGGGGCCTTATGTATTTGCTTGTAATACATCAAGTGACCTGCATACCAATGACCGTCAGAGATGGCAAAAAACTATACCACTATACCACTATATCACCACTATATTTTCCTTGGATCAGGGAGGCGCCAAAATCATGGTAGCAGCTGTCGCCATGGTCCCGCTACACGTCCTGCGATGCCATGTTACATCCTGCTACGTTCTGCGGTGCCCAGCTACGTCCTGCTGTGCCTTGTAACGCTGCACAGTGCCCTGCTATGCTACAAAGAACTACTACAAACAAACTACTATTTATTTTATTTTTATTTATTTTTTGTGACTGTTACTACCACTCTTCATTGTAATCCCAACCGGTCGTCAGACACCGCCTACCAAGAGCCTGGGTCTGTCCGAGGTTTCTGCCTAAAAGGAAGTTTTTCCTCGCCACTGTCGCACTGTTGCTTGCTCTGGAGGGTAATACTAGAACTGTTGGGTCCTTGTAAATTCTAGAGTGTGGTCTAGACCTGCTCTATCTGTAAAGTGTCTTGAGATAACGCTTGTTATGAATCGATACTATAATAAAATTGAATTGAAATTGAATTGAATTATACCACCATCACTGGACAGTACGAACGATAATCACTGAAATCTTGTAACGCATCTGGGCATTGGGACTCAAAATGTGCTCTATCACTGAGATACAGCCCCTGAAGATTTTCAGATTTTTTAGACTTTTTTGTGAGATCACTGAATAAGAGAAGAAACCTGGGTGGAATATGTAATGTTAATGTTGTATATGGTTTCCAAACCAGGTAGTGGCCTGAAATCAAACCATGGCAAACTGCTTGCACTGTAACATCACTCAAAGAACTGCGATGGCTGAGAAGCCAACACAGGTCAACTGCTTGGAAGGTGGCTATGCTCACCACTATACCACCATCACTGGGCCATGCAATGTTGACTGCCAATCTTGCAATACATCTGGACATTGAGACTGATTTTTAGGGGTGATCCGAGTATCTGAAACGAGTATCCGGTACGGATAAAGCACTTTTGCCGAGTACAAGTATTATCCGAGTAATATGAGTTAATATCCGTGCTCGGATTGAATAAAACTCCTCAACTGGCCGCGCAGCGTTCTGTGATAATCACAGCGCCCCCCCCCCCGCCTACAAACCAGCTCGGATCAATCACACACACACAGAACACGGAGAAATGCGCTCTCTCTCTCTCTCTCTCTCTCTCTCTCTCTCTCTCTCGCTCTCTCTCTCTCTCTCTCTCTCTCTCGCTCCCGCTACTTCAGTCATTTCGGTCTGCGGATCTGTTCCGTTAACGTTTAGGGTTTCTTCCGCTTCAGGTTTGTTTTTAACTTCGGTTTGTAGTCCTTACATAGTAACCAGTAGATTTCTGGTGAACGTGGGGTTTGTAGTCCTTACATAGTAACCAGTAGATTTCTGGTGAACGTGGGGTTTGTAGTCCTTACATAGTAACCAGTAGATTTCTGGTGAACGTGGGTTTCAGACATGCTGCTTGGTTTAAATGCAACTCCCGTTGCGTCTCTGCCATCGGAGATTTTTTTTTTTAAATGTCAGCTGCCCCCCGCCCCCCGCCCCCTCTCTCTCTGTGTCTCTCTCTTACTCACACACACACACACACTCACTCACTCACATACACACACACACACACACACACACACACACACACACACACATATACCTGGTGTGGAAATAAAAAAAATAAAAAAGAACCAAAAAAAAAACAATCACACTGATCATAAAAAAATAAAAAGTTAAAAAAAGAAAGTTATATTGAGTATGAAAACTCTTGTTCATTACATTTTACTTCATAATTGCAACCGCATGTGTTGTATTCATTGTTGCAAAACGTTTAGATTAGATTCAGATTAGATTCACTTTATTGTCATCACACATGTACAGGTACAATGCAACGAAATACAGTTTAGAGAGGTTAGAGAGCCTCCGAGCCACAGCTAGTGAAAGCGCCGCCACATGCACTCTGAAAAGGATATATGCAGACAGCAGGATAATACAAGACATAATATAATGCACAAGACTACATACATGAAGGAATAATTGGTGTATGGTGTCTGTGGATGTGAGTGCATGGAAGACACAAACTGTGTGGGTTGTTGAAAAACAGCTCAGTTCAGTCCGGCCTTGACCATGGACGTGAGGTGGAACACAAGAAAGAAAGAAACGAGGCAGTCAGACGGATCGGGGCTGGTTCGGGGGGGTGGTGTATGTGTGTGTATGAGAATGAGTTGTGTGTGTAAATGTAGCGCATCAGACTGTCTGTGTTGGTAAAAGTTCAGTCCATCTGCGTGACCTTGAAGAGATAAGCCAGTGCAAGGGAAAGGATAGAATGTCAGCTGCAAATTGTTTCCCGCTTCGGGCAGAGAAGGGGGGGGGGGGGGGGGGGCGGGGGGGAAACAGTTGATCAATTTCAATCAAATTTAGGGTGACTCGGTGGAATTTGTACGAATCAATGTCCATCAATCAGTTGTCACCGACCTCAGCGTCATACGAGCATCCATATCACGTAGTGATTTTGCAGTCCATCTACCTTCTCTGCCAGTCCGGTGGTCACACGAAGCAACTCCACCGACTGGGCCCTGTTGGTTTCAATCCCCTTCTGCGCTTCCACGGTCCGGTCTGAGATGTTACGAGACAGTTCACCGGACTGGTTAGCCCTTAGATGTAAAACCTTCATCCCCTCAATCACTCCGTGTAGGCACTCTTTAAGTTCCCCAGACAGCTTGTGGGTGAATTTGCTGGCGGCTGTCTTACCAATTTTCCCATAGGTCAGCGAGACCCCAAGGCCGACGATCAGGAGCCCCACCAACAGAATTCCAATTATCCAAATATCTTCGACATCCTCACAGTCAGGACATCCAGGCAGACCACCTGCCAATCCCGTGAATAGGAATCGCGAGTGTAGCCTGCAGGAACGTCCCGCTGGGGCAATGCGGCTCTCCCGGAGAAGCATGTTTAGGTGAAAAAATCTTGTCAATAGCGCTGAGTGACCAGATGATCAATTCCATGTTGAATATTTCCAGGAAAACAGCAGGCAGGGGACAAAGAGAAAATAAAAAGTATCACAAGACAATCCAGACAGACTGGGAAGAAGCCAAGCTGAGATAAGAGGGGAGAGGAGGAAAAACACGACTGCTCTCGCCAGAAGCAGTGTTGGAGAAATCCTTCTATAAACTGACAACTGACTCCATGATGAATTAACACAGCGTTTATTCTTGTGGTCAACAGATGAAATGCGTTTCCGAGCAATTCTACATGCACGGACCTGATGGAAACTTGTCTAGTACAGAGGTTCCCAAAAAGGCACTTAAACAATAGTGTGCTCAGGGTTATATTGGTTCCCCTTGTGGGGCCTGATTGGTCAGCTATACTGTTGCTGGGTTACACTCCCTGCTCTTCTCTTCCCTCTTTCTTCTTGCCTGTATTATTTTCAGTTATCATTTACTTCACAAGACAGCTATGTTCACTCCCTTCTTGGTTTTGTACGTCCTGTTCTCTGAGTTATCAGACCGTCCTCGAACTTCAGTGTCCTTGGCCTCACCATCTCCTCTTCCCGTGCTCACTGTAGCTTATCTGACTAAGATAGCCCTGTCTGTTCTCTCCCTCCTAGCTGTAACCCAGCTGCAAAGCATAATGTATAATATGTCACACATACACACACTCTTATTTAGTCTTTGGTTAATTCAGTATATACTTTAAGCCAGCTTTTACGTGGCCGTTCCTGAGTGCCCTGTTCATCACCACCTCAGTCATTGTATTATTTTCCCACAAATTCCCCCTTTTCGCACCTACTAGGTGCGAACACCTTTTACACTAACTGCAGTGCCTCAACGTCCTCCCCGTCCTCTGGCATGGTGAGTAATGGCAGCATCCCAGCGGAATAGGGAGGCGGCGCTTTTTCTTTGGACAAGGCAGTGGTGATGAGCCGGGATGTCATGGTCCGCAGGCAGGGCACACAGCAACACCCACAGGTAACTAGAATAGCGAGAAAAACAGCAATAGATGTCAAACAAGCAGTGATAAGATTCTTCCATTTGCCAAAAAAGGTTGTCATCCACCCCTCCAATGGATTTGATACACCTGAGGCGTCATGCATCTCCTGGGAAAGGGCTCGAAGTTGGTTCAAAGCCCTGGTGACCTTCCCATCCGGGGCAGTGTTGTTAGGGATGACCGTACAGCACATCTCTCCGAACATGGAACAGACTCCTCCTTTTTCAGCCAACAGCATGTCCAGCGCCATCCTATTCTGGAGCGCCATGAGGGACGTTGGGGCCGTCTGCTCGGCCAGGCCTTCGATGGCATCCCTAGTTGCATTGCTCAAGCGTAAAACATTATAATGCACAAAATTTATCCTATCTACATTTTTGCTGGGAGTGACGGGGAAGATGGCTGAAAGCAGTGGTATATTCTCAAATCCTGCGGCTATTTGATCTGCCAATTTGTATTCATTCGGGACACCCCTAGGAACTCCTATGCTGTCTATATAGGTTGGGGTTCCCGCCCATGGATCAAAAGCCGGGCCTTGCATACTACGGGCCCTGCGCCTTCTCTTTACGGTCAGTTGCACAGCCTTATGGTGGGTATAGTGGACTCTACTCCCTACCAAAGATATGGGCATAGCTAATCTAACCATAGCACAAACTCCTGACGTTTGATTTGGGAACTTTATCTGGGAGTACAACCTAAGACCACCACAATAGTAGAATAGTCCTATTCTAGCCACTGGGCCTAGGGCTGTTTGTTTTGTACAGTTGTATTACACCAGTCTGGGGGTATATCACCTAGTTTGATTGTGGGCTTGCTTGATCCGGTGAGATTGAAACAGTGATATCTTGCACCCTCCCCCTTTATGGCGGTAAAATACCCTGGTTTTTCAAAGCCTGGGGGAAAGAGGGATGCTAGGGTAGTACAATTGCGGGAAGCTGTCTTAGAGTGTGTGAAGTTCAACATGCATGCATATCCTGCTGGGTCCTCATTAGGAAAACAACGGGGCCGGGTTAGTGAACATGACTGGTCTAGCTGTGGCACAGGCCACGCACCCTTCCATGTGTTGTTCTTTGGCATTCTGTATTAGCCACCTGATCCATAAATTGTCCTGGCCTGCACCTGCTGATAACTCTAACACATCTTCCACCCTCATTTTAGAGAAGTCCTGCACTATTACGTCTTCCTCCTTCAGGGGGGTTTTACTGTAGTCTCTGCCATGTCAGTGTCATTCTGTGTGTGCGTGAGGGGATCCAAAATATTTATCTGCAGGGGGGTATCTGGTCACTTCCTGCTATCCATACACCTATGGCTAACATCCACACATCCTGACCGTTCCTGCTCCCAATTGCTCTATTTACTGACAGGGTTATGGGATTTTTCGTGGGGTCTGAACTATAGTCCCGCTGTATAGATAATATCTCCCATTCATCTTGTTGTACCCACCAATCTCTTTTGTCTGTCAACCTCGCCCATGGTTTCCACCCTCCTGTTGTCCAACCCGCGTCATACCAGCTGTTACAGAGACTACCTTTCACCTGTCCGGAAGCGCTCCTTTCACAGTCCTCTACCTTTTGATAGTCGTCACAGATGTACACATCTGTGTTTTTGTAGAAACTATTATACCCCCCGCAGTCTATAGCCTGACACAAATCAAAGGTAAATGACGTGGTTGAGTCTCTCACATAGGGGAGAGTCAATCTGGCACCGCACCTTGGGGATGGGCCCTTAGTGTGTTGCTTCACTACTGCCCAAACTGCTCTTCTTTTCTCTCGTCTAGTTTCATTTCCTTTGTTACTGAGAGGTGGTTGGACACTACCGGGTGATTGTTCTTTGTGGTCTCGGTCCCCATACGCATGTTCCAACCCCAGAATTAATGCTGCAACTCCCACTACTACTACTACTGCTAGGACAACTGTTGTCTTTTCCCAAACCCCATTGCCTTCCAAGTTATGGATGTACTATGTGGGGGCTGTTCCCCGCCAAAACATCTCTTCCATCTATACATTTTGGATTGCTTTTCTAATTTCTGCCAATGGGCGGCTAGGAGGTGCGACTGGGGCACAATGTGTCAGGTGGTGCCAAGGTGCTCCTTTTTTACCTTTAACCTGGACCGAGTGTGAAGTAACCTCCCTTACTTCGTAAGGCCCGGACCACCTGGGGTCAGTCCACTTCCTCTTGTGAACTTTGACCCTGACCCAGTCGCCTACCTTGACAGGTAGTGTTGCTTCCTCCTGCGGTTTCCTGTTCGCCAACTGGACCTGCGTAGAAAGGGCTGAAACCAGAGATGTTAGCTTTTTCATATAGTCTGTCATTTCTATTTGCTGAACATCTAACATTGGCATGTGGCCTCCATCTAGTGGAGGTCCTGGCATTTTTCTCCCTGTCATTATTTCATGTGGGGTCAAATGTGTTTCTCGTCCTTCTGAGGACCTCATAGCCATGAGGGCCAATGGGAGCGCTTCTACCCATGTTAACTTGCTTCCTGCACATGCCTTGGCTATCTTAGCCTTCAATGTCTGGTTTGCTCTTTCCACCATTCCCTGTGACTGTGGATGATAAACTGATCCGAAGGCATGAGTGATTCCCAGGGCCTGTTCTACTTCTCTTAGTAGTTTGTTGTTAAAATGTGTGCCATTATCTGACCTTATTTGCCTGGGGACCCCATACCTCGGGATGAGTTCAGTTTTGAGCCATTTCACCACTGTTTTTGCGTCCTCTTTTCTGGTGGGAATGGCTTCTACCCACCTAGAGAACCTGTCTACCATCACCAGAAGATACCTTTTTCCCCTACCACATTTTCTGCGCCCATATCAGTATAATCTATACTGATATCTTGAAAACAAGCTGTGGGGACTGGGTACGCTCCTTTTAGTGTGGTGTATGGTTTCTGAACATTATGCTCTCCACACACCCTGCATTCCTGACAAAAATGTGTCACCATGTCCCTCAAATTGGGGTGCCACCACAGCTCAGACAGATTCAGGAGAGTCTGTTTTTTCCTTCATGTGTTGGTCTGTGTGCCTCAGGTAGCAACATTCTGCACATCTCGGCTGATGCTGCTATCTTTCCTTGATGAGACCTCATATCCCATCTTGTCTTTTGTGGCGCCGCTCCGCTGCCACTGATTCCATTCATAGGCTCCTGACTGTATCCAGCCTTGATGAGTGGTACATCAGTACATGTCTGTCCCCCTTTTTTCTGAAATAAAATGGCATTGAGAAAGCCATTGTTTTCAGAAACATCCATATGAAATGGGAGTGAGTAGTCTGGGGAGGTGAGTGTCTCTGCCCTTGCTAGGGCACTTTTGAGGTCAGAGAAGGCGGCCTCGGCCTCTGTTGTCCATAGGAGGGGGGCGGTGAGACAGCGATGAGTTCTGTTGGTATAGTCAGGGATGTGAGCGGCTGTATCCTGTGAGGCCCAGAAAAGACAGCATGTCTGCAACTGTGAGGGGCTTCTGACTGTTGGGGGTTCTGTGAGACTGTCATTGTTTAGCTTTGCTGGGCTTGGGCTTGTTTAATTCTTCCAGTTGTTTCTTTAACAATTGAGTTTGTAGTCTTTTTAATCATCTTCTTGTTGCTCTGCTCCTTTTTGGTGTTTTGACAGGAAATGACGCACATTCTCGCCCCATGTTGCATCGGTCATTGTTTGCAGGCCTACACTCCTCCTAACTGTGTCTGAATGCTGTGGGTAATCCCCCTAGTACCCATGGCGGAACAGCGCCACTGTGGCGGCGGACTGGTCCCACGGTCCCTCATAGCACGCTGCCAATCTTTTTTGCTCTATCTGCATAGGCATCAAATTTTCATCACTTAGTCTTTTTAAATCATGCCATGCTGCATGATCCCCAACTGTGGGATACATGCGGTGCAGCTCAGCCCAAATGCCAGGGGTTACTGCTGATGCAGGCACTGATGGGGAACAGTGGGTCCAGCTCCCCCTCTGGTGAGGGCAGCACTAGCTTCATCTGCTCCCATTACTCTACCCAATACTGCTCTGAGATCTCCCAAACACAGCTGCACTCCTGCTGTAAGACTATTGAAAGCTGTGAGGAAATGCTCAGCCCTCCTGTCAGGGAGGGGAGTTTGCACACAGAGCATCTAAGTCACCAAACTGTAAGGGGTGTACATCAACAGTCCTCCTCCTCCTCCTACTGGGCGGAGTGGGCATTGTAGCCCCGCCTCTGGTGTGTGGCGCGTCTGCTCTCCTCACTGAGCTCATTTACTGTTCGACGCAGCTGCTCTTGCTGCTTTTTATCTCTCTGAACTCTTTGTTAAGTTTTTCCTTATTCTAGTTGATCTTCGCAGCATAACTTCGTCAGGGTCCTCGTTGGTAAATTTACCTTTAAATGTGCCTGCTACAAAAACGTCTTGAGGACTTTGTGATCTAGATCTGGGCCTGCGTTTATGTCGTTTTTTAGTCCTTTCCCTAGAGCTAGAGCTTCTGTCTGTTGCTCACTTTCCCTGCTGCTGTCTGACTGTTCGCTATCTTCCTTACTTCCTGAGTCTTGTGGGGTACTATGGTGAGGTGGACTGGGTCCTTTTACTGACATGTGAAAATGCTCTGGATTTGTTGGCAAAAAGACGCTGAATATGGGGTACTAGCTTTGCTTGGGCGGCTGGGACTGTAGCCGCTGGTTGTGGTGGAGCCGCTGCTGCTCCCCCTGGCGCTGACTGTACCATTAAATTTAGATAACATTCTAAATCCTGTACGCGGCCCTCTAATGCCGGTATCAATGGGTCCTGTGGTACGTCTATTTGTAATGCATTTGGCTGTAAATGGGCAGTACCACTGGGGCTTGGACTGTGGGTTTTGATGCCGTTGGACCTGTATACGGCGGCGGTGGAGCGGAAATTCTTAGGTTTCTTATATCTGGATAAAAAGGGTTTGTTGGCGGGGGCGCCTCAGCGGGCAGCGGGGTTTTCTCTGCGCTAGCGGTTTTATTCTGTTCAGCTTCTGTCTCAGTTTTGGTGAACTTTTGTCATTTGTTTTGTCAATCCCAATTGTTTCTGTATTGCATTTGTCATTTTCAACCCCACCCCATATTTCTCTTTCTGCGCTTCATACTCCTTCTGCTTTGGTTTAGTCAATTAAACCATTTTCTTTTCTTTTCCTCCTCTGCCTGCCTTCCGCATACTCCAACTTACTTTTTTTCATACTTCACTATTTCATTCACTTTCTCCGGGGACGGCGCCCCTTCTCCCTCAATCCATCCTCTCTCCCATTCTTTCACAATCTCTTTTGCTACTTTCTCCTCTCCTTTACTGCCATACTTTTTCACTGCCCCTACTAACACTTTACCATAAGGGGTCGTCATTTTACAACAAATAAGCAGTGAGAAAAAATCCAACAAGCCAAACCACAACAAAAATCACACATGCAACAACGAACAACTTTTTCATAAGACTCCATCTAGAGCCTTTTTATGTACATCTCTAATCTTTACAACTTAAAAAGTGACTCTCACTCCTTCGCACAAATACACTCGCGGTGGACTCGTATATTACAATGACAATCTGTTAACTGCAACTCTTTTTCAGGATGTTCACACAGAACCAAGGGTGGCAATTCACAATCACTCATCTGAACTATCTGTCCTTAGCAGTCTCCTACCTCGTCAACCATCTGGACGTATTTCCTCTGACTATTTGTCCCTTTCCTCTCCTACCGCCACCCGTATTATTCAACAATTCTCTTACAACTCTCTAGTTGTTTTTTCTCTGTTTAATCACTCACATGCCCCAACATTTCATCTGTTATATCCCTTTAATTACAGCACATTCAATCAATACTTTTCGCTTAAAACAACACTTACGACAGTTGAAATGTATCACATCAATTTAGTTTCAGCCAATAACAGAATTTTGATTTTAAACAGGCTTCTGCTTACCTTTTTTGTTGAGAGCTCTCAGTGATCACACCAACGAATCGCAGTATCGCCGCTCAGTCCCCTTCACGGGCTGCGGGATGCAGTCCGGTGGCTGAGCTGAACCGGACCGTGGACACAATGCCAAGGTCCAGTTGGATTCCCCGTCCAATTACGTTATCACGTCGGGGGTCACCAAATTTGTTGGAGAAATCCTTCTATAAACTGACAACTGACTCCATGATGAATTAACACAGCGTTTATTTCTTGTGGTCAACAGATGAAATGCGTTTCCGAGCAATTCTACATGCACGGACTGATGGAAACTGTCTAGTACAGAGGTTCCAAAAAGGCACTTAAACAATAGTGTGCTCAGGGTTATTGGGTCCCCTTGTGGGGACTGATTGGTCAGCTATACTGTTGCTGGGTTACACTCCCTGCTCTTTCTCTTCCTCTTTCTTCTTGCCTGTCATTTTATTTTCAGTTATCATTTACTTCACAGACAGCTATGTCACTCCCTTCTAGGTTTTGTACGTCCTGTTCTCTGAGTATCAGACCGTCCCTGAACTTCAGTGTCCTTGGCCTCACCATCTCCTCTTCCCGTGCTCACTGTAGCTTATCTGACTAAGATAGCCCTGTCTGTTCTCTCCCTCCTAGCTGTAACCCAGCTGCAAAGCATAATGTATAAATGTCACACATACACACACTCTTATTTAGTCTTTGGTTAATTCAGTATATACTTTAAGCCAGTTTACGTGGCCGTTCCTGAGTGCCCTGTTCATCACCACCTCAGTCATTGTATTATTTTCCCACGCA
>NW_022604593.1:0-4957 GCF_008692095.1 Etheostoma spectabile | reverse complement strand
AGTGTTGGGGAAATCTTTATAAACTGACAACTGACTCCATGATGTATTAACACAGCGTTTATTCTTGTGGTCAACAGATGAATGCGTTTCCGAGGCAGTTACCCGTGCACGGACCTGATGGAGACTGTCTAGTACAGAGGTCCCCCAAAAGGCACTAGACAATATTGTGCTCAAGGTTATATTGGTTCCTCCTTGTGGGGCCTGATTGGTCAGCTATACTGTTGCTGGTTACAATCCCTGCTCTGCTCTCCCTTCTTGCATGTCTATTATTTTCAGTTATCATTTACTTCACAAGACAGCATGTCCACTCCCTTCTAAGTTGGTATGTCCTGTTCTCTGAGTTATCAGACCGTCCTGAACTTCAGTGTCCTTGGCCTCACCATCTCCTCTTCTGTGCTCACTGTAGCTTATCTGACTAAGATAGCCCTGTCTGTTCTCTCCCTCCTTAGCTGTAACCCAGCTGCAAAGCATAATGTATAATATGTCACACATACACACACTCTTATTTAGTCTTTGGTTAATTCAGTATATACTTAAGCCAGCTTTACGTGGCCGTTCCTGAGTGCCCTGTTCATCACCACCTCAGTCATTGTATTATTTTCCCACAAATTCCCCCTTTTCGCACCTACTAGGTGCGAACACTTTTTACACTAACTGCAGTGCCTCAACATCCTCCCCGTCCTCTGGCATGGTGAGTAATGGCAGCATCCCAGCGGAATAGGGAGGCGGCGCTTTTTCTTTGGACAAGGCAGTGGTGATGAGCCGGGATGTCATGGTCCGCAGGCAGGGCACACAGCAACACCCACAGGTAACTAGAATAGCGAGAAAAACAGCAATAGATGTCAAACAAGCAGTGATAAGATTCTTCCATTTGCCAAAAAAGGTTGTCATCCACCCC
Source organism: Etheostoma spectabile (assembly GCF_008692095.1). Classification (NCBI taxonomy): domain Eukaryota; kingdom Metazoa; phylum Chordata; class Actinopteri; order Perciformes; family Percidae; genus Etheostoma; species Etheostoma spectabile. The sequence continues at coordinate 4,059 of NW_022604593.1, read as the reverse complement.
TCCAATGGATTTGATACACCTGAGGCGTCATGCATCTCCTGGGAAAGGGCTCGAAGTTGGTTCAAAGCCCTGGTGACCTTCCCATCCGGGGCAGTGTTGTTAGGGATGACCGTACAGCACATCTCTCCGAACATGGAACAGACTCCTCCTTTTTCAGCCAACAGCATGTCCAGCGCCATCCTATTCTGGAGCGCCATGAGGGACGTTGGGGCCGTCTGCTCGGCCAGGCCTTCGATGGCATCCCTAGTTGCATTGCTCAAGCGGTAAAACATTATAATGCACAAAATTTATCCTATCTACATTTTGCTGGGAGTGACGGGGAAGATGGCTGAAAGCAGTGGTATATTCTCAAATCCTGCGGCTATTTGATCTGCCAATTTGTATTCATTCGGGACACCCCTAGGAACTCCTATGCTGTCTATATAGGTTGGGGTTCCCGCCCATGGATCAAAAGCCGGGCCTTGCATACTACGGGCCCTGCGCTTCTCTTTACGGTCAGTTGCACAGCCTTATGGTGGGTATAGTGGACTCTACTCCCCACCAAGATATGGGCATAGCTAATCTAACCATAGCACAAACTCCTGACGTTTGATTGGGAACTTTATCTGGGAGTACAACCTAAGACCACCACAATAGTAGAATAGTCCTATTCTAGCCACTGGGCCTAGGGCTGTTTTGTTTTGTACAGTTGTATTACACCAGTCTGGGGGTATATCACCTAGTTTGATTGTGGGCTTGCTTGATCCGGTGAGATTGAAACAGTGATATCTTGCACCCTCCCCCTTTATGGCGGTAAAATACCCTGGTTTTTCAAAGCCTGGGGGAAAGAGGGATGCTAGGGTAGTACAATTGCGGGAAGCTGTCTTAGAGTGTGTGAAGTTCAACATGCATGCATATCCTGCTGGGTCCTCATTAGGAAACAACGGGGCGGGTTAGTGAACATGACTGGTCTAGCTGTGGCACAGGCCACGCACCCTTCCATGTGTTGTTCTTTGGCATTCTGTATTAGCCACCTGATCCATAAATTGTCCTGGCCTGCACTGCTGATAACTCTAACACATCTTCCACCCTCATTTTAGAGAAGTCCTGCACTATACGTCTTCCTCCTTCAGGGGGGGTTTTACTGTAGTCTCTGCCATGTCAGTGTCATTCTGTGTGTGCGTGAGGGGATCCAAAATATTTATCTGCAGGGGGTTATCTGGTCACTTCCTGCTATCCATACACCTATGGCTAACATCCACACATCCTGACCGTTCCTGCTCCCAATTGCTCTATTTACTGACAGGGTTATGGGATTTTTTCGTGGGGTCTGAACTATAGTCCCGCTGTATAGATAATATCTCCCATTCATTTGTTGTACCCACCAATCTCTTTTGTCTGTCAACCTCGCCATGGTTTCCACCTCCTGTTGTCCAACCCGCGTCATACCAGCTGTTACAGAGACTACCTTTCACCTGTCCGGAAGCGCTCCTTTCACAATCCTCTACCTTTTGATAGTCGTCACAGATGTACACATCTGTGTTTTTGTAGAAAACTATTATACCCCCGCAGTCTATAGCCTGACACAAATCAAAGGTAAATGACGTGGTTGAGTCTCTCACATAGGGGAGAGTCAATCTGGCACCGCACCTTGGGGATGGGCCCTTAGTGTGTTGCTTCACTACTGCCCAAACTGCTCTTCTTTCTCTCTCGTCTAGTTTCATTTCCTTTGTTACTGAGAGGTGGTTGGACACTACGGGTGATTGTTCTTTGTGGTCTCGGTCCCCATACGCATGTTCCAACCCCAGAAATAATGCTGCAACTCCCACTACTACTACTACTGCTAGGACAACTGTTGTCTTTTTCCCAAACCCCATTGCCTTCCAAGTTATGGATGTACTATGTGGGGGCTGTTCCCCGCCAAAACATCTCTTCATCTATACATTTTGGATTGCTTTTCTAATTTCTGCCAATGGGCGGCTAGGAGGTGCGACTGGGGCACAATGTGTCAGGTGGTGCCAAGGTGCTCCTTTTTTACCTTTAACCTGGACCGAGTGTGAAGTAACCTCCCTTACTTCGTAAGGCCCGGACCACCTGGGGCAGTCCACTTCCTCTTGTGAACTTTGACCCTGACCCAGTCGCCTACCTTGACAGGTAGTGTTGCTTCCTCCTGCGGTTTCCTGTTCGCCAACTGGACCTGCGTAGAAAGGGCTGAAACCAGAGATGTTAGCTTTTTCATATAGTCTGTCATTTCTATTTGCTGAACATCTAACATTGGCATGTGGCCTCCATCTAGTGGAGGTCCTGGCATTTTTCTCCCTGTCATTATTTATGTGGGGTCAAATGTGTTTCTCGTCCTTCTGAGGACCTCATAGCCATGAGGGCCAATGGGAGCGCTTCTACCCATGTTAACTTGCTTCCTGCACATGCCTTAGCTATCTTAGCCTTCAATGTCTGGTTTGCTCTTTCCACCATTCCCTGTGACTGTGGATGATAAACTGATCCGAAGGCATGAGTGATTCCCAGGGCCTGTTCTACTTCTCTTAGTAGTTTGTTGTTAAAATGTGTGCCATTATCTGACCTTATTTGCCTGGGGACCCCATACCTCGGGATGAGTTCAGTTTTGAGCCATTTCACCACTGTTTTTGCGTCCTCTTTTCGGTGGGAATGGCTTCTACCCACCTAGAGAACCTGTCTACCATCACCAGAAGATACCTTTTTCCCCTACCACATTTTCTGCGCCCATATCAGTATAATCTATACTGATATCTTGAAAACAAGCTGTGGGGACTGGGTACGCCTTTTAGTGTGGTGTATGGTTTCTGAAAATTATGCTCTCCCACACCCTGCATTCTGACAAAAATGTGTCACCATGTCCCTCAAATTGGGGTGCCACCACAGCTCAGACAGATTCAGGAGAGTCTGTTTTCTTCCTTCATGTGTTGGTCTGTGTGCCTCAGGTAGCAACATTCTGCACATCTCGGCTGATGCTGCTATCTTTCCTTGATGAGACCTCCATATCCATCTTTGTCTTTTGTGGCGCCGCTCCGCTGCCACTGACATGTCTGTCTCCCCCTTTTTTCTGAAATAAAATGGCATTGAGAAAGCCATTGTTTTCAGAAACATCCATATGAAATGGGAGTGAGTAGTCTGGGGAGGTGAGTGTCTCTGCCCTTGCTAGGGCACTTTTGAGGTCAGAGAAGGCGGCCTCGGCCTCTGTTGTCCATAGGAGGGGGGCGGTGAGACAGCGATGAGTTCTGTTGGTATAGTCAGGGATATGTGAGCGGCTGTATCCGTGAGGCCCAGAAAAGACAGCATGTCTGCAACTGTGAGGGGCTTCTGACTGTTTGGGGTTCTGTGAGACTGTCATTTGTTTAGCTTTGCTGGGCTTGGGCTTGTTTAATTCTTCCAGTTGTTTCTTTAACAATGAGTTTGTAGTCTTTTAATTCATCTTCTTGTTGCTCTTCTCTTTTTGGTGTTTTGACAGGAAATGACGCACATTCTCGCCCCATGTTGCATCGGTCATTGTTTGCAGGCCTACTACTCCTCCACTGTGTCTGAACGCTGTGGGTAATCCCCCTAGTACCCCAGGGCGGAACAGCGCCACTGTGGCGGCGGACTGGTCCCACGGTTCCCTCATAGCACGCTGCCAAATCTTTTTTGCTCTATCGCATAGGCATCAAAATTTCATCACTTAGTCTTTTAAATCATGCCATGCTGCATGATCCCCAACTGTGGGATACATGCGGTGCAGCTCAGCCCAAATGCCAGGGTTACTGCTGATGCAGGCACTGATGCGGGAACAGTGGGTCCAGCTCCCCCTCTGGTGAGGGCAGCACTAGCTTCATCTGCTCCCATTACTCTACCCAATAATGCTCTGAGATCTCCCAAACACAGCTGCACTCCTGCTGTAAGACTATTGAAAGCTGTGAGGAAATGCTCAGCCCCTCCTGTCGGGAGGGGAGTTTTGCACACAGAGAATCTAAGTCACCAAAACTGTAAGGGGTGTACATCAACAGTCCTCCTCCTCCTCCTACTGGCGGAGGTGGGGCATTGTAGCCCCGCCTCTGGTGTGTGGCG
>NW_022604592.1:0-9758 GCF_008692095.1 Etheostoma spectabile | reverse complement strand
TTCTCAGTTGTCACGGTCCAGTAATTTTAAATGGACATACAGCTGCTGCTTAGCACCCCCGTCCAAGCGCTTCATCATGGGGAAGCACAAAAAGTTTTAGTTAAAGACGGCAATTGTGGTTTTCCCATTGGTCAAGCTCCTCCAACGTGCAATATTCCCATGCTGTCACATTTGGCTACGTTTAAGAATCTGTTCCTTTGGAGAGCATTTTGTTTTTTCACAAGTACAAAAGGCTTAGCCAAACCGCAAAGCCCACCAAAAATAATTTCACTCATGGCGTTCCTCTCCACGGAAGTCTTTAGTAAAGGCGAAAGACTTGTGCGTTATTAGAGAAACCGAGTAAAGTACAGCCCACTCTCGAGAGCAGCCGAAACGCCAGTCTTCCCAGTCCCACCCTCGCGGTAATTCTCACTTGGTGTGCCGCGTTCCAAATCCAAGGCCTCACCAATATTTTGTCCTTGCTGTGTTTCTCTGCCAATCAAGTGCAAATCTTGCTACACTTTTGTATGGCTTTATCTTGTCAAGTATTATAACAACGTTTGATACCAGGAACCCACGAGGTTTCACAGATCATTCAGTTTTTAGGACAATTTCTGGCGGTAAAATCTGCCAGCCATGTCTCTTCAGGTCCGTTGACAGTTTGGGCACGGGCAGCTCCACGTGCATCGTAATTGTTTTTCCAGAAGACAGAAGAGGGTGCACCGTTCCCGGTGACGCTGCAATACCGGTCGATGCGTGGGTTTAGATTTGTGCATATACACATCAACTTCTTTTACATTACTGCAATACACATCAACTTTCTTTTACATTACTGCATATACACATCAACTTTCTTTTTGATTCATCATCACCATTCATTTGTCATCATCACTATTCATTATGTCATCATCACATTCATTATGACATCACTTTCTTTTATATTACTGCATATACACTAGGGTGATCCGAGTGTCCGGCTGAAACGAGTATCCGGTACGGTTAAAGCACTTTTGCCCGAGTACAAGTATTATCCGAGTAATATGAGTCAATATCCGTGCTCGGATTGAATAAAACTCCTCAACTGGCCGCGCAGCGTTCTGTGATAACACAGCGCCCCCCCCCCGCCTACACACCCGCTCGGATCAATCACCACACACAGAACACGGAGAAAATGCGCTCTTCTCTCGCTCTCTCTCTCGCTCTCTCCTGCTCCCGTCAGTCAATTCGGTCTGCGGATCTGTTCCGTTAACGTTTAGGGTTTCTTCTTCAGCTTCAGGTTTGTTTTTATCTTCGGTTTGTAGTCCTTCATAGTAACCAGTAGATTTCTGGTGAACGTGGGGTTTGCAGTCCTTACTTAATAGTAACAGTAGATTTCTGGTGAACGTGGGGTTTGTAGTCCTTACATAGTAACCAGTAGATTCTGTGAACGTGGGTTTGTAGTCCTTACATAGTAACCAGTAGATTTCTGGTGAACGTGGGGTTTGCAGTCCTTACATAGTAACCAGTAGTTTCTTGTGAACGTGGGGTTTGCAGTCCTACATAGAAACTAGTAGATTTCTGGTGAACGTGGGGGTTTGTAGTCCTTACATAGTAACCAGTAGATTTCTGGTGACGTGGGGTTTGTAGTCCTTACATAGTCCCAGTAGATTTTTCTGTGAACGTGGGGTTTGCAGTCCTTACATAGTAACCAGTAGATTTCTGGTGAACTTGGGTTTTGCAGTCCTTACATAGTAACCAGTAGATTTCTGTTGAACGTGGGTTTCAGGACATGCTGCTTGTTTTTAAATGCGACTCCAGTTGCGTCTCTGCCATCGGAGATTTTTTTTTTTACTGTCAGCTGCCCCCCCCCCACGCCCCCTCTCTCTCTGTGTCTCTCTCTACTCACACACACACACACACTCACACAACACACACATACACACACCACACCACACATATCCTGGTGTGGAATAAAAAAAAAAAAAAAGAACCAAAAAAAAAAAATCACACTGATCATAAAAAATAAAAGTTAAAAAAGAAAGTTATATTGAATATGAAACTCTTTTCATTACATTTTACTTCATAATTGCAACCGCATGTGTTGTATTAATTGTTGCAAACGTTCTGTATATAGTTTGTTTGTTACCATGACAACACCAGTGATCTGAAGCTCGATGCTGTCATGTAAATAGTTTCAAATCAGCAATAAATATAACAATTTTTGATCAACTCATATCAATTGCTCTCAGTTGTTGGGGAAATCCTTCTATAAACTGACAACTGACTCCATGATGAATTTAACACAGTGTTTATTCTTGTGGTCAACGATGAAATGCGTTTCCGAGCAGTTACACGTGCACGGACCTGATGGAGACTTGTCTAGTACAGAGGTCCCCAAAAGGCACTTAGACATATGTGCTCAAGGTTATATTGGTTCCCCTTGTGGGGCCTGATTGGTCAGCTATACTGTTGCTGGGTTACAATCCCTGCTCTCCTCTCCTTCTTGCATGTCTTTATTTTCAGTTATCATTTACTTCACAAGACAGCTATGTCCACTCCCTTCTTAAGTTGGTATGTCCTGTTCTCTGAGTTATCAGACCGTCCTGAACTTCAGTGTCCTTGGCCTCACCATCTCCTCTTCTGTGCTCACTGTAGCATATCTGACTAAGATAGCCCTGTCTGTTCTCTCCCTCCTTAGCTGTAACCCAGCTGCAAAGCATAATGTATAATATGTCACACATACACACACTCTTATTTAGTCTTTGGTTAATTCAGTATATACTCTAAGCCAGCTTTTACGTGGCCGTTCCTGAGTGCCCTGTTCATCACCACCTCAGTCATTGTATTATTTTCCCACAAATTCCCCCTTTTCGCACCTACTAGGTGCGAACACCTTTTTACACTAACTGCAGTGCCTCAACATCCTCCCCGTCCTCTGGCATGGTGAGTAATGGCAGCATCCCAGCGGAATAGGGAGGCGGCGCTTTTTCTTTGGACAAGGCAGTGGTGATGAGCCGGGATGTCATGGTCCGCAGGCAGGGCACACAGCAACACCCACAGGTAACTAGAATAGCGAGAAAAACAGCAATAGATGTCAAACAAGCAGTGATAAGATTCTTCCATTTGCCAAAAAGGTTGTCATCCACCCCTCCATGGATTTGATACACCTGAGGCGTCATGCATCTCCTGGGAAAGGGCTCGAAGTTGGTTCAAGCCCTGGTGACCTTCCCATCCGGGGCAGTGTTGTTAGGGATGACCGTACAGCACATCTCTCCGAACATGGAACAGACTCCTCCTTTTTCAGCCAACAGCATGTCCAGCGCCATCCTATTCTGGAGCGCCATGAGGGACGTTGGGGCCGTCTGCTCGGCCAGGCCTTCGATGGCATCCCTAGTTGCATTGCTCAAGCGTAAAACATTATAATGCACAAAATTTATCCTATCTACATTTTTGCTGGGAGTGACGGGGAAGATGGCTGAAAGCAGTGGTATATTCTCAAATCCTGCGGCTATTTGATCTGCCAATTTGTATTCATTCGGGACACCCCTAGGAACTCTCCTATGCTGTCTATATAGGTTGGGGTTCCCGCCCATGGATCAAAAGCCGGGCCTTGCATACTACGGGCCCTGCGCCTTCTCTTTACGGTCAGTTGCACAGCCTTATGGTGGGTATAGTGGACTCTACTCCCCACCAAGATATGGGCATAGCTAATCTAACCATAGCACAAACTCCTGACGTTTGATTTGGGAACTTTATCTGGAGTAGTACAACCTAAGACCACCACAATAGTAGAATAGTCCTATTCTAGCCACTGGGCCTAGGGCTGTTTTGTTTTGTACAGTTGTATTACACCAGTCTGGGGTATATCACCTAGTTTGATTGTGGGCTTGCTTGATCCGGTGAGATTGAAACAGTGATATCTTGCACCCTCCCCCTTTATGGCGGTAAAACCCTGGTTTTTCAAAGCCTGGGGAAAGAGGGATGCTAGGTAGTACAATTGCGGGAAGCTGTCTTAGAGTGTGTGAAGTTCAACATGCATGCATATCCTGCTGGGTCCTCATTAGGAAACAACGGGGCCGGGTTAGTGAACATGACTGGTCTAGCTGTGGCACAGGCCACGCACCCTTCCATGTGTTGTTCTTTGGCATTCTGTATTAGCCACCTGATCCAAATTGTCCTGGCCTGCACCTGCTGATAACTCTAACACATCTTCCACCCTCATTTTAGAGAAGTCCTGCACTATTACGTCTTCCTCCTTCAGGGGGGGTTTTACTGTAGTCTCTGCCATGTCAGTGTCATTCTGTGTGTGCGTGAGGGGATCCAAAATATTTATCTGCAGGGGGTTATATCTGGTCATTCCTGCTATCCATACACCTATGGCTAACATCCACACATCCTGACCGTTCCTGCTCCCAATTGCTCTATTTACTGACAGGGTTATGGGATTTTTCGTGGGGTCTGAACTATAGTCCCGCTGTATAGATAATATCTCCCATTCATCTTGTTGTACCCACCAATCTCTTTTGTCTGTCAACCTCGCCCATGGTTTCCACCCCCTCCTGTTGTCCAACCCGCGTCATACCAGCTGTTACAGAGACTACCTTTCACCTGTCCGGAAGCGCTCCTTTCACAATCCTACCTTTTGATAGTCGTCACAGATGTACACATCTGTGTTTTTGTAGAAACTATTATACCCCCGCAGTCTATAGCCTGACACAAATCAAAGGTAAATGACGTGGTTGAGTCTCTCACATAGGGGAGAGTCAATCTGGCACCGCACCTTGGGATGGGCCCTTAGTGTGTTGCTTCACTACTGCCCAAACTGCTCTTCTTCTCTCTCGTCTAGTTTCATTTCCTTTGTTACTGAGAGGTGGTTGGACACTACCGGGTGATTGTTCTTTGTGGTCTCGGTCCCCATACGCATGTTCCAACCCCAGAATTAATGCTGCAACTCCCCTACTACTACTACTGCTAGGACAACTGTTGTCTTTTTCCCAAACCCCATTGCCTTCCAAGTTATGGATGTACTACGCGGGGGCTGTTCCCCGCCAAAACATCTCTTCCATCTATACATTTTGGATTGCTTTTCTAATTTCTGCCAATGGGCGGCTAGGAGGTGCGACTGGGGCACAATGTGGTCAGGTGGTGCCAAGGTGCTCCTTTTTTACCTTTAACCTGGACCGAGTGTGAAGTAACCTCCCTTACTTCGTAAGGCCCGGACCACCTGGGGTCAGTCCACTTCCTCTTGTGAACTTTGACCCTGACCCAGTCGCCTACCTTGACAGGTAGTGTTGCTCCCTGCCTGCGGTTTCCTGTTCGCCAACTGGACCTGCGTAGAAAGGGCTGAACCAGAGATGTTAGCTTTCTCATATAGTCTGTCATTTCTATTTGCTGAACATCTAACATTGGCATGTGGCCTCCATCTAGTGGAGGTCCTGGCATTTTTCTCCCTGTCATTATTTCATGTGGGGTCAAATGTGTTTCTCGTCCTTCTGAGGACCTCATAGCCATGAGGGCCAATGGGAGCGCTTCTACCCATGTTAACTTGCTTCCTGCACATGCCTTAGCTATCTTAGCCTTCAATGTCTGGTTTGCTCTTTCCACCATTCCCTGTGACTGTGGATGATAAACTGATCCGAAGGCATGAGTGATTCCCAGGGCCTGTTCTACTTCTCTTAGTAGTTTGTTGTTAAAATGTGTGCCATTATCTGACCCTATCGCCTGGGGACCCCATACCTCGGGATGAGTTCAGTTTTGAGCCATTTCACCACTGTTTTTGCGTCCTCTTTTCCGGTGGGAATGGCTTCTACCCACCTAGAGAACCTGTCTACCATCACCAGAAGATACCTTTTTCCCCCTACCACATTTTCTGCGCCCATATCAGTATAATCTATACTGATATCTTGAAAAAAGCTGTGGGGACTGGGTACGCTCCTTTTAGTGTGGTGTATGGTTTCTGAACATTATGCTCTCCCACACCCTGCATTCCTGACAAAAATGTGTCACCATGTCCCTCAAATTGGGGTGCCACCACAACTCAGACAGATTCAGGAGAGTCTGTTTTCTTCCTTCATGTGTTGGTCTGTGTGCCTCAGGTAGCAACATTCTGCACATCTCGCTGATGCTGCTATCTTTCCTTGATGAGACCTCCATATCCCTCTTTGTCTTTTGTGGCGCCGCTCCGCTGCCACTGACATGTCTGTCTCCCCCCTTTTTTCTGAAATAAAATGGCATTGAGAAAGCCATTGTTTTCAGAAACATCCATATGAAATGGGAGTGAGTAGTCTGGGGAGGTGAGTGTCTCTGCCCTTGCTGCACTAGGGCTTTTGAGGTCAGAGAAGGCGGCCTCGGCCTCTGTTGTCCATAGGAGGGGGGCGGTGAGACAGCGATGAGTTTTGTTGGTATAGTCAGGGATATGTGAGCGGCTGTATCCTGTGAGGCCCAGAAAAGACAGCATGTCTGCAACTGTGAGGGGCTTCTGACTGTTGGGGGTTCTGTGAGACTGTCATTTGTTTAGCTTTGCTGGGCTTGGGCTTGTTTAATTCTTCCAGTTGTTTCTTTAAAATTGAGTTTGTAGTCTTTTTAATTTCATCTTCTTGTTGCTCTGCTCCTTTTTGGTGTTTTGACAGGAAAATGACGCACATTCTCGCCCCATGTTCATCGGTCATTGTTGCAGGCCTACTACTCCTCCTACTGTGTCTGAACTGCTGTGGGTAATCCCCCTAGTACCCCATGGCGGAACAGCGCCACTGTGGCGGCGGACTGGTCCCACGGTTCCCTCATAGCACGCTGCCAAATCTTTTTGCTCTATCTGCATAGGCATCAAATTTTCATCACTTAGTCTTTTTAAATCATGCCATGCTGCATGATCCCCAACTGTGGGATACATGCGGTGCAGCTCAGCCCAAATGCCGGGGTTACTGCTGATGCAGGCACTGATGCGGGAACAGTGGGTCCAGCTCCCCCTCTGGTGAGGGCAGCACTAGCTTCATCTGCTCCCATTACTCTACCCAATACTGCTCTGAGATCTCCCAAACACAGCTGCACTCCTGCTGTAAGACTATTGAAAGCTGTGAGGAAATGCTCAGCCCCCCTCCTGTCAGGAGGGGAGTTTTTGCACACAGAGAATCTAAGTCACCAAAACTGTAAGGGGTGTACATCAACAGTCCTCCTCCTCCTCCTACTGGGCGGAGTGGGCATTGTAGCCCCGCCTCTGGTGTGTGGCGCGTCTGCTCCTCCTCCTCACTGAGCTCATTTACTGTTCGACGCAGCTGCTCTTGCTGCCTTTTTATCTCTCTGAACTCTTTGTTAATTCTTTTCCCTTATTCTAGTTGATCTTCGCAGCATAACTTCGTCAGGGTCCTCGTTGGTAATTTACCTTTAAATGTGCCTGCTACAAAAACGTCTTGAGGACTTTGTGATCTAGATCTGGGCCTGCGTTTATGTCGTTTTTTAGAGTCCTTTCCCTAGAGCTGGAGCTTCTGTCTGTTTGCTCACTTTCCCTGCTGCTGTCTGACTGTTCGCTATCTTCCTTACTTACTTCCTGTCTTGTGGGGTACTTGTGGTGAGGTGGACTGGGTCCTTTTACTGACATGTGAAATGCTCTGGATTTTGTTGGCAAAAAGACGCTGAATATGGGGTACTAGCTTTGCTTGGGCCGGCTGGACTGTGACCGCTGGCTTGGTGGAGCCGCTGCTGCTCCCCCTGACGCTGACTGTACCATTAATTTAGATAACATTCTAAATCCTGTACGCGGCCCTCTAATGCCGGTATCAATGTCCTGTGGGACGTCTATTTGTAATGCATTTGGCTGTAAATGGGCAGTTACCACTGGGGCTTGGACTGTGGGTTTTGATGCCGTTGGACCTGTATACGGCGGCGGTGGAGCGGAAATTCTTAGGTTTCTTATGTCTGGATAAAAGGGTTGTTGGCGGGGCGCTTCAGCGGGCAGCGGGGTTTTCTCTGCGCTAGCGGTTTTATTCTGTTCAGCTTCTGTCTCAGTTTTTGGTGAACTTTTGTCATCTTGTTTTGTCAATCCCAATTGTTTTCTGTATTGCATTTGTCATTTTCAACCCCCCCCCATATTTCTCTTTCTGCGCTTCATACTCCTGTGCTTTGGTTTAGTCAATTTAAACCATTTTCTTTTCTTTTCCTCCTCTGCCTGCCTTTCCGCATACTCCCAACTTACTTTTTTTCATACTTCACTATTTCATTCACTTTCTCCGGGACGGCGCCCCTTCTCCCTCAATCCATCCTCCTCTCTCCCATTCTTTGCACAATCTCGTTTAGCTACTTTCTCCTCTCCTTTACTCCCATACTTTTTTCACACTGCCCCTACTAACACTTTACCATAAGGGGTCGTCATTTTACAACAAATAAAGGAGAAAAAATCCAACAAGCCAACCACAACAAAAATCACACATGCAACAACAACAAACAACTTTTTCATTAAGACTCCATCTAGAGCCTTTTTATGCACTCTCTATAATCTTTACAACTTAAAAAGTGACCTCTCACTCCTTTGCACAAATACCTCTCGCGGTGGACTCGTAATATTACAATGACAATCTGTTAACTGCAACTCTTTTTCAGGATGTTCACACAGAACCAAGGGTGGCAATTCACAATCACTCATCTGAACTATCTGTCCTTAGCAGTCCTCCTACCTCGTCACCATCTGGACGTATTTTCCTCTGACTATTTGTCCCTTTTCCTCTCCTACCGCCACCCGTATTTTCAACAATTCTCTTACAACTCTCTAGTTGTTTTTCTCTGTTTATCACATCACATGCCCCAACATTTCATCTGTTTATATCCCTTTAATACAGCACATTCAATCAATACTTTTCGCTTAAAACAACTTACGACAGTTGAATGTGATCACATCATTTAGTTTTCAGCCAATAACAGAATTTTGATTTTAAACAGGCTTCTGCCTACCTCTTTTGTTGAGAGCTCCCAGTGATCACACAACGAGTCGCAGTATCGCCGCTCAGTCCCCTTCCGGGCTGCGGGATGTCAGTCCGGTGGCTGAGCTGAACCGGACCGTGGACACAATGCCAAGGTCCAGTTGGATTCCCCTGTCCAATTACGTTATCACGTCGGGGTCGCCAAATTTGTTGGGGAAATCCTTCTATAACTGACAACTGACTCCATGATGAATTTAACACAGTGTTTATTCTTGTGGTCAACAGATGAATGCTTTCCGAGCAGTTACACGTGCACGGACCTGATGGAGACTTGTCTAGTACAGAGGTCCCCCAAAAGGCACTTAGACAATATTGTGCTCAGGTTATATTGGTTCCCCTTGTGGGGCCTGATTGGTCAGCTATACTGTTGCTGGGTTACAATCCCTGCCTGCCTCTCCCTTCTTTCTTGCATGTCTATTATTTTCAGTTATCATTTACTTCACAAGACAGCTATGTCCACTCCCTTCTACGTTTGGTATGTCCTGTTCTCTGAGTTATCAGACCGTCCTGATTCAGTGTCCTTGGCCTCCCATCTCCTCTTCTGTGCTCACTGTAGCATATCTGACTAGATAGCCCGTCCTGTTCTCTCCCTCCTTACTGTAACCCAGCTGCAAAGCATAATGTAATATGTCACACACACACACCTCTTATTTAGTCTTTGGTTAATTCAGTATATCTCTAAGCCAGCTTTTACGTGGCCGTTCCTGAGTGCCCTGTTCATCACCACCTCAGTCTTGTATTATTTTTCCCACAAACATATTGTAGATATTCCAACACAAATTTGACCCAAATGTCAGTCTATTTCCCATCTAGTTGGGACATGTCTGGACA
>NW_022604591.1:0-19439 GCF_008692095.1 Etheostoma spectabile | reverse complement strand
TTTTCTTTTCTTTTCCTCCTCTGCCTGCCTTTCGCATACTCCAACTTACTTTTTTCATACTTCACTATTTCATTCACTTTCTCCGGGGACGGCGCCCCTTCTCCCTCAATCCATCCTCCCTCTCCCATTCTTTCACAATCTCTTTAGCTACTTTCTCCTCTCCTTTACTCCCATACTTTTTCACTGCCCCTACTAACACTTTACCATAAGGGGTCGTCATTTTACAACAATAAGCAGTGAGAAAAAATCCAACAAGCCAAACCACAACAAAAATCACACATGCAACAACAAACAACTTTTTCATTAAGACTCCATCTAGAGCCTTTTTATGCACATCTCTATAATCTTTACAACTTAAAAGTGACCTCTCACTCCTTTGCACAAATACACTCGCGGTGGACTCGTACTATTACAATGACAATCTGTTAACTGCATTCCTTTTCGGGTTGTTCACACAGAACCAAGGGTGGCAATTCACATCACTCATCTGAACTATCTGTCCTTAGCAGTCTCCTACTCGTCAACCATCTGGACGTATTTTCCTCTGACTATTTGTCCCTTTCCTCTCCTACCGCCACCCCGTATTATTCAACAATTCTCTACAACTCTCTAGTTGTTTTTCTCTGTTTAATCACATCACATGCCCCAACATTTGCATCGTTTATATCCCTTTAATTACAGCACATTCAATCAATACTTTTCGCTTAAAAACAACACTTACGACAGTGAAATGTGATCACATCAATTTAGTTTTCAGCCAATAACAGAATTTTGATTTTAAACAGGCTTCTGCCTACCTCTTTTGTTGAGAGCTCCCAGTGATCACACCACGAGTCGCAGTATCGCCGCTCAGTCCCCTTCACGGGCTGCGGGATGTCAGTCCGGTGCTGAGCTGAACCGGACCGTGGACACAATGCCAAGGTCCAGTTGGATTCCCTGTCCAATTACTTTATCACGTCGGGGTCACAAATTTGTTGGGGGAATCCTTCTATAAATGACAACTGACTCCATGATGAATTTACACAGTGTTTATTCTTGTGGTCAACAGATGAAATGCTTTCCGAGCAGTACACGTGCACGGACCTGATGGAGACTGTCTAGGACAGAGGTCCCCCAAAGGACTTAGACAATATTGTGCTCAGGGTTATATTGGTCCCCTTGTGGGGCCTGATTGGTCAGCTATACTGTGCTGGGTACAATCCTGCTCTGCCTCTCCCTTCTTGCATGTCTAATTTTCAGTTATCATTTACTTCACAAGACAGCTATGTCCCACTCCCTTCTAAGTTGGTATGTCCTGTTCTCTGAGTTATCAGACCGTCCTGAACTTCAGTGTCCTTGGCCTCACCATCTCCTCTTCTGTGCTCACTGTAGCATATCTGACTAAGATAGCCCTGTCTGTTCTCTCCCTCCTTAGCTGTAACCCAGCTGCAAAGCATAATGTATAATATGTCACACATACACACACTCTTATTTAGTCTTTGGTTAATTCAGTATATACTGTAAGCCAGCTTTTACGTGGCCGTTCCTGAGTGCCCTGTTCATCACCACCTCAGTCATTGTATTATTTTCCCACACTTGATTGTGTGCTTAATTAGGATTTCTATTCAAGTTAAAGCTTCTTTTTAGATCACCTTCTGGTAAAGAAAAAAGAAAAAGTTTGACATGAAGGTTGTTTTTCCGCTCTGCACTCTAGAAAACGTCTTTCAAATGTTTGTTTAGAAAATTAAATCTGTGTGTGTGTGTGTGTGTGTGTGTGTGTTAGCTTTAGTAATGTATGCAGCTAATCGGCTCCATATGTGAACGGTCAGCAGTTCAGGTCTGCTAATATCCACAAAAACACACACACAACCGTGTCACCTCTACAGCCATCAGGGAACACAACCTCTTGGTCTCTGACACACACGCACACACACAAACACACACACACACACACACACACACAAGACCCACAAGATCGGTCCTCATATGATATTCCCTTTGTATGTGAATTCTGATGTGTGAGATCTGGTGTGTCAGAATTGTGTGGTGTGTGTGTGGGTGGTGTGTGTGTGTGTGTGGGTGTGTGTGTGTGTGTGCGCGCGTTGTAGTCATTAAAGGTTCCGCTGGGAACTTAGGATCAGCTGCTGAATTCAGAACAATTGACATGTGTGCACACACAACAACACACACACACAACACCACACACACACACAACCACACACACAACACACACACACCTCGCACCACACAACCATCATCAAGAGTATATATAAACACACACGCACATGCTAACTGGTGGTGAACACAACACACAGGAGTGTAACAGATGTAGTGTGGGTCAGGTGTTATGAGAGCACAGGAAGTCCGGGACAGAGGGACTGAGAGAAAGAGAGAGAACTTGTGTCCTGAAGACATCCCACCCAAAGTTTTTTATACTGATAATAGATAGATAGATAGACTGTATTTATCCCAAAGGAAATTTTAGAAGGGAAGTATAGAACTGGTATTCACAGAGAAGACAAATATTGAAATGTACCAATGTTCTTTTTCTTAAGAAAGATAGAAGAAATTATTATATGTCTTCCCCCTCTTTCTCACCTAGCTGTCCTGTCCATTAAAGGTGGAAAAGTCCCCAAAAATTATCATATTAAAAAAAAGTTGTCTTTTAGGGTGCTAGTTTAGTTTACCACTAAAAGCCAACTTTTTTTTTTAGGCACAAAATCGGAACTAAATTTGATACTTGGGTATTGTTATAACGTTGCTTTAAGCAACGTTTGCTGTTCTCCACGTGAACACATGGGTTCCTCCCGGTGCCCCAGTCTGAGTGTGTCATTTGGAATCCTGTGCTATTGCCCTTGAGCACGGCACTGGTCCTAGAAATGGAATCAGCCCATAAGGTTGGTCTGTGCCGATGCCCGCTGCTGCTCTTCCAGAATTTCCCATCGGTTCTTGAATGTTAGTTGCAGGATCAGTATGTTTTTTTCCGCTATTTTTGTCTTCATGGGCTGGTACGATAAATATTTATGTTGTGTTCATAGTTTAAATCTAACCAAGAATTCAGCCATTAATTGAATGCTTTTGATATAATTTGTTTAAAAAATATTTATGTTTACCTTTTTTAGTTTTGTCTGAGGCTGTGTCTTCTTTGTATGTTTCCTCCTCCGTGCCCAATGGCTTGCATGTCCTGTCCATTTTTACATTTCTCTGTGGCTTGATTGTGTGTGTGTGTGTGTGAGTATGTGTGTGTGTGTGTGGGGGGGGGGGAGACCAGGGGGGCAGGTGCAGGGATCGTGGCGACGCCTCCGGTCGAACCGCGGGGCACGAGCGCTCAACCGCGGCGATTATCACCCGGCAAAATGCTTCGACGTGCCGAAGAGGTAAGCGAGGATCTTCATGTCTCTGCATCCTTCACTGATCACGCTTGTGTGTGTGTGTGTGTGTGTGTGTGTGTGTGTGTGTGTGTGTGTTTGTGAGAAAGAGAGAAAGATGGAGAGAAGATAGGGATAACACACTCAGTATATGGGAAGAATGTAATTCTGTACCCTGGTTTTACTGTAAATTATATGTGAACAACAACATATATGAGACTGCCTTTCCCTAAAAAAACGCCCACTTGAATAATTTGTTAAAGCAGCAATTACGCCTAATATTAAGTTTATAATGGCGGCGCAATCTTGTGGCCGCTAACCCTGCACCATACCCTACGTTATACCCTACACTATACCCTGCACCATACCCTACGCCAGACCTGGGCATCGTACGGCCCGCGGCCACATCCGGCCCTTTTGCGTTCCAGTCCGGCCCGCGTGTTGCCAATCATAAATTACAAAATAAATTAAATATATCTATGTCGAGTGTGCAATAAACGGTGCTGCTTTTTGTTTTGAAAGCGTTATTTGTATTACTTTCGTGTGGACGTATGCGCGTGCGGATTGTGAGTGAAGGTGAACAGCGGCAATCACAAATTACAAATGAATTAAAAAAACATCTATGTCGTGCGTGCAATACAACTGTGCTGCTTTTATTTTGAAAAGTGTTATTTATGGCGTAATGTCCGTGCGTAACTTGGGAGTGAAGTGCACAGCGCAAGTGATGCCCGGTTACCCCCCCCCCCCCGAGATGTCCGCTCACGCTAAAAAAAAAAAGTTGATGGAATGCCGTGTTTTCAACAAGACAGGGACTGCCAATATTTCTTTACAGAAATTAAAGGTAAAGCCGTGTGCTTAATCTGTGGTGCACAGGTTGCTGTGTTTAAAGATTATAATTGAATCGCCACTACACGACGAAGCACGGAGAAATACCGGAATCTGTCTGATGACGCTCAACGGAGGCTGATGGTTGATGGTAAAACTGCAAACCCAACTAGGACTTTTTACCAAACTTCACACCCCCAGAGTTGCAGTTTCAATCACCAATTCAATGATTGTTTTTTTTTCTTATTTTAATTTCATTTTAATTTCACATAGCCTAATAAATATTTAAGGATTTCGAGTTCAAATAAAACCATCAAAAGCAATCTGCTTTTGTAAAAAGTTAAGTTAGGTTAAATGAAATGTATCATTACGGTACATCAAAAATAATACTGAGCAAAATTTAATTGAAATATTGTCGATGTGGCCCTCCAGCAGTGCTCGGGTTGCTCATGCGGCTCTCGGCAAAAATGAATTGCCCACCCCTGCCCTACGCTGTGCCCTGCACTGTACCAGGCTCCATACCCTACACCATACCGTACGCCGTACCCTACACCGTACCCTGGGCCTTACCTATGCTGTACCCTCCACTGTACCCTGCGCCGTACTCTACGCCATACCCTACGCCAAACCCTACACTGTACCTTGCGTAATACCCCATGCCGTACCCTACACAGTACCCTACGTCTTACCCTACGCCGTACCCTTGGTATTTAGCCTTAGATGGAGTTTACCACCCGCTTTGGGCTGCATTCCCGAACATCCTAACAGTCATGCGGCATGGCCAAAGTAATCTTGTATTTTGCACCACCAGACACGAACAATAACCCACACATTAAGATTCATACACACACAACGACAGAGAGGAAACAAACGACAAATGCAGACAAAACAGATGCTGCTAACTGAATCTGTATTGGTATTATTCTGTCAGCCTGCTACGTTTTCAACAGAAATGTTATATTGATGAGAACCATAATCTTTGCATATTATTTGTTTCCTTTATTAGGTTAGGTTTACAGCAAAATATCTCCTTCTGTGTCACGTTGTGTCACTCCTTGAAAATCCTCTAATGAAGCAGGAAATTACACAGAAAAGAACAATATGGAACATTTATATGTAGAAGTCCAAACATGATAATATAACCAGATTTCACCCGTTTAACAGTAAAAAAATGGGCCTTACCTGCAAAAAGCACACAAAAAAACCAATCCAGTGTTGACAATAAAACATCTAAAAAATGATTATTTTATTCATCCTCCTTACAGGACTTGAAATCATGGTGTTTAAAGCAGTTGGTTAAAAGGTTTAAGTTGTTTTGGTCTTTATGAAAAATATAATTTAATTTAATGTGGTTATATATTTTTGAACTGATTTGATTTGGTAATAATACTTTGGAATTAGTCCTTCCAGTACTTTTTTTATTTTTAGAGTGTTGCAGCCTAAAATGGCTGATTTTGCAGTAGGTTTTGTAAAAAATGGAGATAAAAGTTGCGATGTCTTTTGTATTTTTGTTGCAATGAAGTTGCAAGAGACAGTGGAAATTGCAAAGAGAAAGTTGCGATTTTGTGGTATACTTCTTTGAAAAATGAAAGGAAACTTGTTTTGGAGAGAATAAATTACTCTAGACTAAGTTTACCTAGTAACCTTACCAAAAAGGCTCAGGATGCTGAAAATGTTGGTATAATATGAAAATGAGTCAAATACTGACGAAAAATCTGACACGTAGGACTGCTGTGATTGGTTGAAGTAACGGGAAACTCCAGTTATTGGTCAAATTTGCTAGCCTGACATTACTCAGACTTTAGTCAGAATTTCTCAAACTCAAATGTTGTGGGCGGGGCTAAGTTCGTCTGGCAAATTTGCTGTAAAGTTGTGGTGATTCGTCAAAATCCACCAAATTCACAGTATTGGTTGGTTGAAATAAAACGCACTGTGAGCAAAAATAAACATAGATGATAAGAAGATTAAGTAACAATACAACTTTATATTATATATATCTATATACTGTATATATGTTATCTCTGCCATAATTATGCAATGCATTAATGATAAAAAACAAATGACATCCACTACCAGATTACTAGTTTTACTGCCCTATTTTTACGCTTGCCCTGGTAAACCACTGTTATTGTATGTGTTCACATTTGTTGTGATCTCCTCGCTTCCCAGCATTGGGCACGTTACGTAATTTATCTTCAACGACCACTGACCTGCTAGGAAAATAGGCTACGCCTTCCTACAACCGTGATGGCTGCACCTGATTGGACGAACGCTTCACTCGTCTGCTCCCGGATATCAAAACAGACCAACATGGCGGCTTATTTGGAAACTCTTATTTTACAAAAAAAGGCACCCGGAATGTGTTTATGAAAACATTTCATGCAAGAAATAAGCAATGCACTTGCCGAGTCTTCATTATTTTCATGAGTTTTAAAGAGGCAAATCGAGCTGGACGCCCCTGATTTGCATAAAATAGTCTGGATTCAACTTAATGCAAATAAGGAGCGATCAACTTGTCGTTTGTAAAACATTTAAAGATGCATTTACTGTGTTACTGGAAGATGTCTAACTGCACTGTTGCAGAGAGCTAGACGTCTGGCAATGTGAGAACAGTCTCAATGAGAGCAAATGTAACACCTGATACCTGTTTCAGCCAAGATGGCTTTTGCTTTTCCAGCTCTTTGGTCATATGTGAATATGGATCATATTCATTGTGTTTTTTGAACTATTTCGCATGTAACCAGTAAACCCGGAAAACATTGAGCTATACTGAGTATATTTTCATTAATTGTATCATAAATGGTTGTATTCTTATTGAATTTGTAGTCAAAGAGTACAGAAAGACATGTGTCATAATTGTCAATTGGATCTTGGTTATAATAATATGGCTTTTAAAATTGATTTTAAAGTAGATTACAATTTAGAAAAAAAAAAGTCCTTTATTGCATCTCCATTTACTCTGAAATAGTAATAGAAATAGGTTTACTTGCAATGGATTTCTGTCCCTTATTGAAATAAAGAAAGAAAGAAAGAAAGAAGAAGAAAAAGTGTTTTTTTTTTTGTTTTATGTAAAGCACTTTGAATGGCAATGCTGCTAAACTGTGCTATACAAATGAAGTTGCCTTGCCAAAGAAAGAAGAAAAGAAAAGAAAGAAAGAAGAAAGAAAGATTGTTTTTTTCTGAAGGGACAAGGAGAGACGGGGAAAAGTTTTATTAATTGTTCTCTTTATTGTTCGGGTCTCAGCTGGCAGGGTACATTGTCTTCTGTGTGTGTGTGTGTGTGTGTGTGTGTGTGTGTGTGTGTGTGAGAGAGAGAG
Organism: Etheostoma spectabile; assembly: GCF_008692095.1. Taxonomy (NCBI): domain Eukaryota; kingdom Metazoa; phylum Chordata; class Actinopteri; order Perciformes; family Percidae; genus Etheostoma; species Etheostoma spectabile. Next base: position 11,950 of record NW_022604591.1, on the reverse strand, counting down.
AGAGCGAGATATATATGCAGACACATACCTACATCAGTACTAAGTGAAACTGCCCTCTGGGGTTAAAATTACATATGATCCTGTTTTTTTGATTTATTGGTTCAAATTCAAATCTCCGCTGTTTTTTTATTTATTTGTTTTTATCCCTGGGTGAGGCAGTTGATCACTGTCCCTTAGCAGTAGAGCAAGGCACTAATACAGCCCAGGTGAGAGTTTGACTCCCTGTGGGGCCACACATGCTAAAATGAGCTCTAAATTGCAGCTCAATGGGACCTAATGTTATTAATATTTATATAAAACAATGATACTTATTTTAATATGAGAGAAAGACATTGAGAGTCAAAAGCAAACCCTCAGGGATTTGAAATGAAGAATTAGGTTAAGCCCAAGCAGAAAGCATTTTAATGAAAAAGTAGGCATCTTTAGAAGCATATTCTGTTGAGCATATGCAAACTGTTACTGTACGTGATACATTTATGTTGCATCTATAATGCTGTGTAAATGCATGCTATTGTACCTTTCACTATCATTAAATCACTTCAAAATCAGAAATATTTTCTATGACTATTTTCTATAATTCTAACCCCCTTATGCAACCCAGAGTAGCGTTTTTCTGTTCTCATATATTGACCAGAGAACAGGATTTTAAACACGTCTTTAACATTGTGAAATGGTTGTAGTTAAGTTATGTTTAGGCACCAAAGCTCATTAAGGTCATGGACAATTAGAAATAGTAAGAAATGGACCAACAGAGCCCGTTGCTCTGGACAGAGACCAGTGACGTCCATTAGAAGCTTTTTTCCGGTGATGGCTAGGCGTTACTGTGCATACTCCAACTGAGCTTGAAGACGTAGATGTGACGTGAGCAACCTGTCTGAAAGTTGTAAGTCTTCTTGTAGCTGTGCAAGAGAAATCTCAATCATTCCCAATCAGCAGAGACGGAGAGGTAGGTGTTTGTTAGGAGATAACATAGACACAGGCTAATCACTGCTAACTAAAATGCTAGTTAACATTAGTAATTGAACCTAAACAGCTGATCTAAGTCCAAACTGTCTGCAAGCTTACCCTATACTATACGGTAATTCATCTACTGTGCGACAGTAAGTCGCGCTGTCATGACACAATCGTTAGCCTATTTTTATAAAAACGTCTGCTACGGAGCCATAATGTGAGCTGCCTTTTAAACATTGTTGTGTTTCTTTAGAAATGAACAATGGACAAATAAAGTCTTTAGACGTAAAGTTATTTGCTGTCAAAATTGGAGCCAAAATGAATGGCAGTGAATGGAATGCTAACGGCAGGCAATGGCGCCATCGAAGCTCCGCTTATAGAGGAGAGGCTAACCCCCTTGGGTAAGATTGAGAAACTAGCCCTAACACTAACCCTACCTTGAAAGTCTCCTCTGTGCTATGTGTAACCCCTCCCACTGCCCCAAGCAGTCTATAGTGTAATAGAATGATGAAATTGCGACAATGACAGTTAAGTTTAGGCACCAAAACAACTACTTAAGTTTAGGACAAAGATTGCGGTTTGGATTAAGATGTTTCCGAGGAACAAACAAGCGTTTCCGGGGTGAAAGTATTTTGTTTTCGCCACAAACTGAACTTTGCTCTTCAGCTTGAATTCAATTTTATTTTCAATTCAATTTTATTTATAGTATAAATTCATAACAAGAGTTATCTCAAGACACTTTACAGATAGACCACACTCCAGAATTTACAAGGACCCAACAGTTCTAATAGTTTCCTCCAGAGCAAGCAACAGTGCGACAGTGGCGAGGAAAAACTTCCTTTTAGGCAGAAACCTCGGTCAGACCCAGGCTCTTGGTAGGCGGTGTCTGACGGGGCCGGTTGGGGTTAGAATGAAGAGTGGCAATAAAAATAGAAAAAAATTAGTAGTTTGTAGAAGTTCTTTGTAGTAGTTCATGGCATAGCAGGACGCTGTGCGGCATTACAAGACGTAGCAGACGTAGCAGGACAGTAGGACGTAGCAGGACGTAGCAGGGCACCGCAGGTGTAGCAGTTGAACATGCATCAGCAGGACGTGTAGCAGGACCATGGCGACAGCTGCTACCCTGATTTCGGAGCCTCTCTGATCCAAGGGAACATGCTGGTGAAAAAAAACAAAAGGACTCCGGGGAATGACTCCCCCGAAACAGGTTAGTAACACGCATTTCTGGGACCTGGATGCACATAAATGAAAAGATAGAAGATAGAGGAGAGAGGAGCTCAGTGTATCAAAATAAGTCCCCAGCTGTCTAAAACTATTACAGCAAAACCAAGAGAGACGAGGTAAAGAGAGCTCCAGCCCGGCCGGGCCGAACTCTCCCCAACGGATCGGGCTGTATGCCAAGTCTCCCTTTAGTTTCTATTTCGTATAGGCTTCGCCCTCTAAGGCTACGCTATTGGGTTTATCCTTCGCGCATGCGCAGTCGTGAAGATTTTCTTTCCCGCCCTAGCGTCCAGCTCGGGCCTCAACTACGTCCGCATTTACTGCATATATACAGAGCGGACCCGTTGTTCGACTCCCACTTTTTCTTCAACTTCGCAGTATGAAGTCAAGCTCAAGACCTTCCGCCGGTGCCCGTGTCTGCCCCTCCTGCCGGACGGCTACATCCTTCCGCCGGACCTCCACCCCCGTTGCGAGGCCTGCCTGGTGCCGTTCACGCGGCCGGCCAGGCTCTCACCCGCCACGCCTCCTGCCAGTTTTGCGCCCGCCTGTCGTCTAAAGAGCTAACTCGACGGGCGGAAGCTTTTCTGGTTTGCCAGGTGGCGGGGACGGAGACGGCAGCTGGGCAGACAGACAGGAATCCGGCGGCACCTTGGAGCCGCTGGCGGACGGCGTTTTCGACGAGCATGAGTCCGCTGACTCCGCTCTCTCTGACAGCGCCTCCATCACCGGTTTCCCCTCCTCCCCTCTGGGAGGGTCCCCCTCTCCCCTTTGGGGGATTGGGCCTCGAGACGGCGATTGATGCTTTCCGCTGGAGCTCTCTCCGTCTCCCGAACGGCCTGGGGCACCGCCCGAGCGGCCTTCCCCTTTGCCCCACCCGCTCCAGCCTCCACCGCTAAGGCTCTCTTCGCCGACCTGCCGGAGATCATAAGGAGGGCGGCGGAGCTTAGAGGCATAGCGCTCCCGGCGGAGCTGCCAGCCCCCGCTCGCGGCCTTTTGAGCGGTGATGTTTATGCCCAGGAGCCGCCCTCTTCACGGGCCCCACTCTGGCCGCGCTTCGCGGAGCTTCGGCCATTTGTGGAGAGGCTTTCTCCAGCCGGGAAACTGAAGCTCCCGTCTCTCGCTATGCCCCGTTTACTCGGTTCAGGGCGATACGGACGCAGGTTTTCCTTCAGTCCCTCCCCTGGAGGGGAGCCTGGCGTCCATTTTGCTTCCGAAAGCTACTTTCTTCGGCCACCGGAAGCCCACGCCTCCCTCTCCCCAGGATCAAGTGTGCGCTCAAGTCACTGACCGGGCCCACAATGTGCCGCCCAGGGCTGGCGGCACAAAACAACATCGCCTTACTGGCCTCCGCCGCCTCCGCGATGGCCACTACTCCCGGCGCCCTCCCCTCGGAGCTTGCCACGGAGATTGGTAAGGCTATGACCGCCATCCTTACCCTGACACACGGTGGCGCTGTCCAGGGTGATGGCTTGGCAGACTGTGGCCCAGCGAAACATCTGGCTCCACATGTCTCAGCTGCTGCAGCGGACATTAGACGCAAGCTTCTGTACGGTCCCATAGCCCCCGATGGACTATTTGGGCCGCGCCTACAGACTGCCACGTCTCATCTCATCAAGCGGCGGAGGACGCCGAGCGGCTTCGGAGGCTCGGCTCGTGGAGGCTCCTCCTCAACAGCACCACCGTCCCATGACAACCGTCACAAGCGGAAGCGCCCCGCAGCATCGGCTGCGGCTGCGTCTTCCCAAGCTTCGGCGTCGGGCCCCCCCACCCGGTCCCCCTCCGCAGCGACAGACGATTCCACACGGCCGTCAACCTGCACGCAGCCGAACAGTCCCTGTTTGCTCTAAACAGGGCACTGTTATGACAGTTGTTCCCCACACAAGCACACACCAGCCGTCGCCGCGAGCGGGGCGCCACTGCGTCCCCGCTGCGCAGGCAGCGGAAATGCGTCCTCCCGGGGGACGACGACGCTTGTCCACCCACCTCCCCACGGCGATGCCGGCGGGGCGGGGGTCGGGTTACCCATTGACCGCTCCCGCCCCCCACGGCGGCGACCGGCCACTGCCCTTTCGAAAAAGCCCTACCATGGGCTGGGCGACGCGATCACTCGTCTCGCCCAGCGGCGGGATGGGCTCTGCGCTCCCTGCTTGCCATGTCGGTGAACAACACTCAGACATGTGCTCGCCCACTGTCAGAGTGCAGCGCGGCATGGATTGGCTTGACACACATGGACTCGTGGATGTCAAAGCTGATAACACGGGGTTACACACTCCAGTTCGCCTCCCCCCCGCCCCCTTTCGCGGGTGTGTTGGAGACGACGGTTTCATCCCTGGCAGAGTCCACGCAATGACGTCAGAGTTAGAAGGGTTGCTGGCGAGCGGAGCTATTTCCCGCGTCCCTCAAGGGGAGAAAACGAGGGTTTTTACTCTCGCTATTTTCTCACCCCGAAGAAGTCAGGAGGACTGCGTCCCATCCTCGACCTGTCGAAATTCAACCGTATGTCATGGAGCGCCCCTTCCACATGCTCACCATCAGGCACGTGTTGGAATGTGTGCGCCCCAACGAATGGTTTACATCCGTGGATCTGAAAGACGCTTACTTTCACATCCAAATCATTCCCAGGCACAGGAAATTCCTGCGCTTCTCCTTCCAAGGGCCCGTTTCCAGTTCAACCGGCTGCCGTTCGGATACTCACTAGCCCCCCGCACCTTTTCCAAGTGCATGGAAACGGCGCTCCAGCCTCTACGGAGAGGGGCATCAGAGTCCTCTTTTACTTGGACGATCTGCTCATTCTAGCCCCCTCTCGGGAGCGGGCGGCGCTGCACACTATGGAGGTTGCTGCACCCTACAAACGCTGGGTTTTGCCATAAATTGGAAGAAGAGCGCCCTCGTCCCCGTCGATAGTTCCCGCACAATCGATAGTTTATTGGCGTAGACATCTCGATCAGCATGAGAGCCAGGCTGTCAGCACCGAGGCAGGAAGCCCTGACTTCTCTGTTTGTCCCGCTTCAGGCCGCGCGCGACAGTGTCAGCGCTGTCAGTTATGCGGCTCTTGGGCATGATGTCCGCGCACACACGGTGGTCCCCCTGGGTCTCCTCCACATGAGGAAAGTCCGAGGGGGTTTCACCGCCAGCGGCTCGATCCATTCGCCACAAATGGCGAATGCTGTCCATCCCTCATTCCCTCCATCAGACCTGGCATACTGGGGGTCCCCAACCCTGTCTTCCGGGTTCCCCTGGGCAGAGTGACGTCATATGTGACGGTGTACACAGCGCGTCCCTCACCTGGCTGGGGGGAATGTGCGAGTCACAGGTGGTGGGAGGGGCCTGGCCTCCTCCCCCTCCCCTCACATAAACTGCCTGGAGCTGTCCACGGTGTTGAAGGTGTTGAAACACTTTACTCCAGTGGTGACGGGGAGGCATGTTGTAGTACGGACGGACAACATCACGGCGGCGGCATTCATAAACCGCCAGGGCGGCATACGCTCAGCCCGGCTGTTAGAAATAGCCAGACGCCTCCTGCTGTGGCGCACAGCCACCTGCTGTCTCTCAAAGCAGTATATATCCCCGGGATTTTGAACCGGGCAGCCGACTTGATGTCGAGGGGGGGGCCCTCCCACACGAGTGGAGATTGAATCCCACTATCGTTCAAAACGTTATGCAGCAGGTTCGGGGAAGCGGAGGTGGATCTGTTCGCTTCACGAGAGAACACACAGTGCACACTGTGGTTCTCCTTGACCGCGCGGGACAACCCTCCCCTCGGCGTAGACGCCGCCTCCTCCCACAACCCTGGCCCAAACCCTCCTATATGCTTTTTCCCCCCGTCCCCCTGATCCCTCGCCTCCTGGAGCGCGTCCAGGAGGAGGATCTGTTAATTGTTCTGGTGGCACCGGAGCGCACGAGCGCGTCCTGGTTCCCAACCCTCGTTCAGCTGCTGGTGGCTCCCCCCTGGCAGATTACGTGGCGGAGAGACGCACTATCGCAGCTGAACGGTGGCGATCTGTCATCCCCAGTGATAAATCAGACTGTGGGGCTGGTTGCTGAGCGGGAACGCTTACAGAGATTAGGCTTGCCCCCCGCCGTGGTACGCACTATCCAGGGCTCCAGAGCCCCCTCTACCATAGCAGGCTACGCAGGGCGCTGGTCTGCCTTCCAGCGCTGGTGCACAGAGAGGGGCGCAGACCCACATCGTGTCCCCTACCTCTCGTGCTGACGTACCTACAAACTCTGGTGGATAATGATTTGGCTCCATCTACAGTCAAAGCATACGCAGCAGCCATCTCATCCTGTCACGAAGGTTTCGGTGAGAGGACAGTTTTTTGCGCATCCCCTGGTGAAGCGTTTTCCTGAAGGGGGTTTAGGCGTCAAATGCGCCCCCCAATGGGACCTAGCTCTGGTGCTCCGGGCTCTGGGGAAGCCCCCCTTTGAGCCCTTGACACAGGCTTCGCTCAGAATGCTGTCGCTAAGACAGCACTTCTCCTTGCCCTAACGTCGGCCAAAAGAGTGAGTGATTTATGTGCACTGTCAGTTTCTCCGTCCTGCCTCTCCATTAGAGGGGACGGGAGCGCAGCCACCTACAGCCAAATCCCTCCTTCACACCGAAGACTTTAACTAGCCTAGTTCTTTTCGGTCAAGGGTGTTTTCCCTCGAGGGTTTTTTTCCCCCCACCTCACGCTAACGTGCGGAGGAGGCTTCCCACCGGTTTGTGTCCGGTGCGCGCTCTGTCACAATACATTTTACGCACGGCAAATATCAGGAAAACTCAGCAGCTGTTTGTGCATTATAGAGAACACTCCCAAGGATCAGCCCTCTCAAAACAGCGTCTGTCTCACTGGCTGTGCGAGGCTATTACCCAGGCTTATAGCTCGGAAGGGGAAAGAGCCCCCCCAAGACATTCGGGGTCACTCTACGAGGGCTCTGTCGGCGTCTGCGGCTCTATTTAAAGGCATGGCAGTAGCCGATATTTGCGCGGCAGCCTCCTGGCTTCCCCGTGCCCCTTCATCACCGCTTTTATCTGCGAGATATGTCTGAATCTTCCAGTCTCATGCGGTTTTGTCCACAGTCAGTGACGCGTAATGCCGCGCTGAATGTGCAAAAAAAAAAGCGGATGCCTTGATTGTTGCCATCTCCTTCACACCTAGTGCTGAATGACCCTGCTCTGCTGTCTCACCTCTCCTGTACCTGGGTATTTCTTGTGAGACAGTTTTTATCTCATACATTGTCATAATCATGTTGCACGCACGGAGGTAATCATGTCTCTCCGTTGCATGCGCGACAGGATCATCACGCTTAACCCCATTAATCATTGTACTACTGCATCATATTGCGGGCCACATGAACCTTTCCGCCACGCCATTGGCAGGGCAGGCTTGTCAGAAGAATGACTCTGACTAGCCTCTGTACATTGTTGCTGGGGCAATTGGTGTATGTTCGGCTTGTGGACCTTGTTGCGCAGGTGGCATTGACTACATCAGCTTCGCCCTAACCCAATAGCGTAGCCCTTAGAGGGCGAAGCCTATACGAAATAGAACGTTAGTTACTTTGGTAACTCCAGATTCTATTAGTATAGGCGTAGCCCTCTAAGGTCCGGGCCCCTGCTCCTAGAACATTAGTTGAAGAAAAAGCTGATGTTTTTGGGAGTCGAACAACGGGTCCGCTCTGTATATATGCAGTAAATGCGGACGTAGTTGAGGCCCGAGCTGGACGCTAGGGCGGGGAAAAGAAAATCTTCACGACTGCGCATGCGCGAAGGGATAAACCCAATAGCGTAGCCCTTAGAGGGCTACGCCTATATAATAGAATCTGGAGTTACCAAAGTAACTAACGTTCTATTATATTCTTGATTATATGTTAGATAAATCTGAAAACTATGTGACTACTACTACTCCCTAACAATATTCGATTCTATGCCCTATAGTGTGTCAAAATAAGTCCCCAGCTGTCTAAAACTATTACAACGCAAACCAAGAGAACGAGGTAAGAGAGCTCCAGCCCGGCCGGCCCAGACTCTCCCCAACCGGATCGGGCTGTATGCCAGTCTCCCTTTAGTTCTATTATATTCTTGATTCTATGATAGATAAATCTGAAACTATGTGACTAACTACACTACTCCCTAACATTATTCGATTCTATGCCCTAACTAGTGATCAAAATAAGTCCCAAGCTGTCTAAAACTATTATTACAACAAAACCAAGAGAGACGAGTAAAGAGAGCTCCAGCCCTGTCGGCCAGAACTCCCCCCAACCGGATCGGGCTGTATGCCAAGTCTCCCTTAGTTATATTATATGAAACTATGTGACTAACTACTACTCCCTAACATATTCGATTCTATGCCCTACTATAAGCTTTATCAAAAAGGAAAGTCTTAAGCCTACTCTTAAATGTGGAGACGGTGTCTGCCTCCCGAACCCAGACTGGAACCTGTTCCACAGGAGAGGAGCCTGATAGCTGAACGCTCTGGCTCCCGTTCTACTTTTAGAGACTCTAGGAACCACCAGTAACCCTGCATCTGGGAGCGTAGTTCTCTCCCAGGGTTGTAAGGTACTATAAGCTCCTTAAGATAAGATGGAGCCTGACCATGAAGAGCTTTGTAGGTGAGAAGAAGGATTTTAAATTCTATTCTAAATTTTACAGGAAGCCAAGGCAGAGAAGCTAAAACAGGAGAGATGTGATCTCTTTTCCTGATTCCGTCAGAACACGTGCTGCAGCATTCTGGATCAGCTGTAGAGTCTTTATGGATTTTTTCGAGCAGCCTGATAGTAAAGAATTGCAGTAATCCAACTAGAAGTAACAATGAATGCATTGTATTTTCCATTGAAAATTGGTTTTGGCATGTCTTGCTGAGTGGCACCATCTCCATGGTACTGCTGTGACGGATGTGGACAGGGAATGAAAGAGGACCACTTCAATTGACGTTTTTTCCTGGAATTTATTTTTCTGCAGAAGACAACATCACATCAGTGGTCTGTTCCAGTGTTAACAGCATCTGCACCTCAGCAATACAAGATGTTATTGTCCAAAAAACCCAGTCTGAGCTAGAACAGTTTATATGAGAAGCAACGCTCCACACTCTGACAACCTCAATGAACAAAGTAACACAGTAATAACACATAATACATCTGACAAAGACACACACACACCTGCAGAAGCAACATCACATCAGTGGTCTGTTTCCAGTGTTAACAGCATCTGCACCCAAACATCACACAACAGAATTCACACCTCATAATGTACCTCCGGTATTTTACATTATACAAGCGCGCAAAAACGGCGCAAAAAGAAAGTTAGACAATGCTCATTACCATTACAATAACCATAAAAATGGCACAAAGCAATTAGTTAACATGGTATTAACTTTGCGAAGTTAAATGTTGAAGGGTCACAACACAATCTTCAAGAAAACAATAAAATAGCGCAGCGGAATTTACACACAACCTACCTCAGCAATACAAGACGTTATTGTGAGGGGGAAACAGGAGCTACGGCAACACAGGAGGTACAAAAGAGGCGCAATGCACTAACAACAACTCTGAGGAAACAATAGTGATGTGATAATGGATTGCACTCATAAGATGAAATTCACAAATATCAAACAAAACCTTAACTGATATTTAAAAATTAAATAAAATATAGATTGGCAATTAGATTAATAAATACATTTTTAACTCCGTTACCCTGCTGCAAGGGGACTTAATCACGCATGTGTTTGATTTGTTGTGCAGATCAGAAAACTTCTCACCACCCTCTGTTTTATACACAATCAGAGCCCAGATATATCATGTATCAGCAGGGTGCTGAATGTTCAGAAAGAAATCGTTGGCTTAGAGACCCGAGCACTAGCAACTACAAGATAGAATTGATTGTATTGGTGACTATTTTGCTTTCTAACAAACACTTCATGTACAGTAAAGCAAAGTAAAGTAAAGACAGCTTTGGAGTTGCCTCCAGCCTTTGTGCTAAGCTCCTCTAAACAGGTCCAGTCTCAGTATTGTACTGTCCTTTAAATATGGAGGTAACAGGCTGTACATCACTGGTTGGATGAATGCCACTGATGAATACCTGGATTCAAGATCACTTTTTTATACATGAATGTTTATCTAAATTCAGAGCATGTACTTATATGACTGTGGATGGATTGATGAATGGATGGATGGATGGATGGATGGATGAGGTTTCAACAGGTATGAGGGGCAATCAAGCCCTGCATGGGTTCCTTCACAGCTGCACAATCCATATTCACACACACACACACACACACACACAATATTAGCATACAGAGCATTTAATGCAATTGCATCTCCACATTTTTATGTATATACCAGGTCTCTGAGCTTAATAATGTAAAATCAAATAGAAATATCCAATTAGAATCCCTAATATCCTACCCTGAAAGATTACTGGTGTAGCATACATACTACAAACACCCGGTATGCTGTCCTCACTAAAGGTTTGTTGCAGGCAACGTATTCTTCAGCTATACAGCTAGCTTAAACATTATCTTCTCCAGCATTATACCTCCAAGGACAGGCAGGTTGTTGTGTTTGGCAGGATTAATTAAAGAAATATCACTTAGTTTTGTAAAACTGCAAAAAAGAACACAAAAATCAAACCAGTAAGTATCTTTACAAGTACCAATATCTCTCGTACATTAGTAGATAATTACTGATATGAACAACACAAAAAGGTTCTTAAACTATGTATTGCAATCTGTAATATCATTTACACAAGCACCCACGCTTTAACAACCAAAGATAGAAATACATCCCTATGTGTTGACAATAAACTAAACATCCTCAAACATACTTTACTCAAATCAATAAATATTAACATAAACATGTTAATATAACTGTAAATAGTGGATAACTTACGGATGAAGCCGGTTTGTGGACTTTAAGGCACAGGATTAACAGATTTGTACACTGATGCTCCTTCTATGAAGCCATGAAGAAAGGAACTTTCTAAACATCACTTCCTCTTTCTATTCTCGAACTGTTACCTCACTTCCTCTTTAGTGCAGCTACAACAATCACCAGTAGGGGCGGAAAATAACATACAAAGAAAACCACTACACCCAATTCCATTACACTCCCGCCTGGCATATTAAGAAATATGCCACTATATACATATTAACCAGTTTCTTCTCAAATAAGAGTCTGTCCAGGGGAATAGCTCTACTTCCCAGATTGCACTCAGCAGGCTGTGATTATGTGACCCGTGGTCACCATCATGCACCTGACTCAACAGTAGCTCTGTTACTGGCCTCCATGGTGAATTGGCTGTGAGTATTCTTGTCTCCTGGGAGCAAAGCAAGACCACCTCTGAATGGGTCTAGAGAATATCTTTGACTGTCTGATTTCTTGTCACTACTTTAACTTCACTTTTCTTACGAGTCCATCTTTACTGGGAATAGCCTTTATAATATACCCATTGGCCACTGATTCCTTTTGTCTGACTGTCCTTCATCAGAATTACATCTCCTCTTTGAGATTAGGTTTCTGTGATTGCCACTTCTCGCCGACACTGTAGTGTGCTCAAATATTCTCGTCGCCACCTAGCCCCAATGTCTCTGCCAAGGCCTTGAACGCTCTTCTTCCACTGGTTCTTAAGCAGATCTCCTTTTGAGAAGTGACTGACTGGAGAGAGAGATACCCCTTTTTTCTGCGTCAGCGTCGCATGGAAGGGGTTAGAATGAGGGGAGCCTCTGGGTCGGTGGATAAGGGGATTAATGGCCCGTGCATTCACGATGGCACAGACTTCTGCCATAAAGGTGCTTAAAAA
>NW_022604590.1:0-72579 GCF_008692095.1 Etheostoma spectabile | reverse complement strand
GACGCGAGCTTCTGTACGGTCCCATAGCACCGAGGGGACTATTTGGGCCGCGCCTACAGACTGCCACGTCTCTCTCCATCAAGCGGCGGAGGACGCCGAGCGGCTTCGGAGGCTCGGTTCTTGGAAGGATCCTCCTCAACAGCACCACCGTCGCAGATGACCAACGCAAGCGGAAGCGCCCCGCAGCATCGGCTGCGGCTGGTCTTCCAAGCTTCGGCGTCGGGGCCCCCACCCGGTCCCCCTCCGCAGCGACAGACGATGCCACACGGCCGTCAACCTGCACGCAGCACCGAACAGTCCTGTTTGCTCTAAACAGGGCACTGTTATGACAGTTGTCCCCACACAAGCACACACCAGGCCGTCGCCGCGAGCGGGGCGCCACTGCGTCCGCTGCGCAGGCAGCGGAAATGAGGTCCTCCACGGGGGACGACGACGCTTGTCCACACACCTCCCCACGGCGATGCCGGCGGGGAGGGGGCGGGTTAACCCAGTGACCGCTCCCGCCCCACACGGCGGCGGACCGGCCACTGCCCTTTCGAAAAAGCCCTACCATGGGCTGGGCGACGCGATCACTCGTCTCGCCAGCGGCGGGATGGGCTCTGCGCTCCTGCTTGCCATGTCGGTGAACAACACTCAGACATGTGCTCGCCCACTGTCAGAGTGCAGCGCGGCATGGATTGGCTTGACACAAATACTCGTGGATGTCAAAGCTGATAACACGGGGTTACACACTCCAGTTCGCCTCCCCCCGCCCCCTTTCGCGGGGTTGTTGGAGACGACGGTTTCATCCCTGGCAGAGTCAACGCAATGACGTCAGAGTTAGAAGGGTTGCTGGCGAGCGGAGCTTTCCCGCGGTCCCCCCAGGGAGGAAAACGAGGGTTTTACTCTCGCTATTCTCACCACCGAAGAAGTCAGGAGGACGCGTCCATCCTCGACCTGTCGAAATTCAAACCGGTATGTCATGGAGACCCCTTCCACATGCTCACCATCAGGCACGTGTGGAATGTGTGCGCCCCAACGAATGGTTTACATCCGTGGATCTGAAAGACGCTTACTTTCACATCCAAATCATTCCCAGGCACAGGAAATTCCTGCGCTTCTCCTTCCAAGGGGCCCGTTTCCAGTTCAACCGGCTGCCGTTCGGATACTCACTAGCCCCCGCACCTTTTCAAGTGCATGGAAACGGCGCTCAGCCTCTGCGGGAGAGGGGCATCAGAGTCCTCTTTTACTTGGACGATCTGCTCATTCTAGCCCCTCTCGGGAGCGGGCGGCGCTGCACACTATGGAGGTTCTGCAGCACCTACAAACGCTGGGTTTTGCCATAAATTGGAAGAAGAGCGCCCTCGTCCCCGCCCAATCGATAGTTATCTGGGCGTAGACATGAGCTCGATCAGCATGAGAGCCAGGCTGTCAGCACCGAGGCAGGAAGCCCTGACTTCTCTGTTGTCCGCTTCAGGCCGCGCGCGACAGTGTCAGCGCTGGCAGTTATGCGGCTCTTGGGCATGATGTCCGCGGCACACACGGTGGTCCCCTGGGTCTCCTCCACATGAGGAAAGTCCAGAAGGGGTTTCACCGCCAGCGGCTCGATCCCATTCGCCACAAATGGCGAATGCTGTCCATCCCTCATTCCCTCCAATCAGGACCTGGCATACTGGGGGAGTCCCCAAACCCTGTCTTCCGGGGTTCCCTGGGCAGAGTGACGTCATATGTGACGGTGTACACAGAGCCGTCGTCCTCACTGGCTGGGGGGGAATGTGCGAGTCACAGGTGGTGGGAGGGGCCTGGCCTCCTCCCCCTCTCCCTCACATAAACTGCCTGGAGCTGTCCACGGTGTGAAGGTGTTGAAACACTTACTCCAGTGGTGACGGGGAGGCATGTTGTAGTAAGGACGGACAACATCACGGCGGCGGCATTCATAAACCGCCAGGGCGGCATACGCTCAGCCCGGCTGTTAGAAATAGCCAGACGCCTCTGCTGTGGGCGCACAGCCACCTGCTGTCTCTCAAAGCAGTATATATCCCCGGGATTTTGAAACCGGGCAGCCGACTTGATGTCGAGGGGGGGGCCCTCCCACGAGTGGAGATTGAATCCCACTATCGTTCAAACGTTATGCAGCAGGTTCGGGGAAGCGGAGGTGGATCTGTTCGCTTCACGAGAGAACACACACAGTGCACACTGTGGTTCTCCTTGACCGCGCGGGACAAACCTCCCCTCGGCGTAGACGCCTTCCCACAAACCCTGGCCCAAAACCCTCCTATATGCTTTTCCCCCGTGTCCCCTGATCCCTCGCCTCCTGGAGCGCGTCCAGGAGGAGGATCTGTTAATTGTTCTGGTGGCACCGGAGCGCACGAGCGCGTCCGGTTCCCAACCCTCGTTCAGCTGCTGGTGGCTCCCCCTGGCAGATTACGTGGCGGAGAGACGCACTATCGCAGCTGAACGGTGCGATCTGTCATCCCCCAGGATAAATCAGAGGCTGTGGGGCTGGTTGCTGAGCGGGAACGCTTACAGAGATTAGGCTTGCCCCCCGCCGTGGTACGCACTATCCAGGGCTCCAGAGCCCCCTCTACCATAGCAGGCTACGCAGGGCGCTGGTCTGCCTTCCAGCGCTGGTGCACAGAGAGGGACGCAGACCCCACATCGTGTCCCCTACCTCTCGTGCTGACGTACCTACAAACTCTGGTGGATAATGATTTGGCTCCATCTACAGTCAAAGCATACGCAGCAGCCATTCTCATCCTGTCACGAAGGTTTCGGTGAGAGGACAGTTTTTGCGCATCCCCTGGTGAAGCGTTTCCTGAAGGGGGTTAGGCGTCAAAAACCGGCTGTTCGCCCCCTCGCCCCCCAATGGGGACCTAGCTCTGGTGCTCCGGGCTCTGGGGAAGCCCCCCTTTGAGCCCTTGACACAGGCTTCGCTCAGAATGCTGTCGCTAAGACAGCACTTCTCCTTGCTAACGTCGGCCAAAAGAGTGAGTGATTATGTGCACTGTCAGTTTCTCCGTCCTGCCTCTCCATTAGAGGGGACGGGAGCGCAGCCACCTTACAGCCAAATCCCTCCTTCACACCGAAGACTTTAACTAGCCTAGTTCTTTTCGGTCAAGGGTGTTTTCCCCGAGGGTTTTTCCCCCCACCTCACGCTAACGGTGCGGAGGAGGCTTCCCACGGTGTGTCCGGTGCGCGCTCTGTCACAATACATTTTACGCACGGCAAATATCAGGAAAACTCAGCAGCTGTTTTGTGCATTATAGAGAACACTCCCAAGGATCAGCCCTCTCAAAACAGCGTCTGTCTCACTGGCTGTGCGAGGCTATTACCAGGCTTATAGCTCGGAAGGGAAGAGCCCCCCCAAGACATTCGGGGTCACTCTACGAGGGCTCTGTCGGCGTCTGCGGCTCTATTTAAAGGCATGGCAGTAGCCGATATTTGCGCGGCAGCCTCCTGGGCTCCCCGTGCCCCTTCATCCGCTTTTATCTGCGAGATATGTCTGAATCTTCCATGTCTCATGCGGTTTGTCCACAGTCAGTGACGCGTAATGCTGCGCTGAATGTGCAAAAAAAAAAGCGGATGCCTTGATTGTTGCCAATCTCCTTCACACCTAGTGCTGAATGACCTGCTCTGCTGTCTCACCTCTCTGTACCTGGGGTATTTCTTGTGAGACACAGTTTTTATCTCATACATTGTCATAATCATGTTGCACGCACGGAGGTAATCATGTCTCTCCGTTGCATGCGCGACAGGATCAATCACGCTTACCCCCATTAATCATTGTACTACTGCATCATATTGCGGGCCACAGAACCTTTCCGGCCACGCCATTGGCAGGGCAGGCTTTGTCAGAAGAATGACTCTGACTAGCCTCTGTACATTGTTGCTGGGGCAATGTGGTGTATGTTCGGCTTGTGGACCTTGTGCCGCAGGTGGGCATGACTACATCAGCTTCGCCCTAACCCAATAGCGTAGCCCTTAGAGGGCGAAGCCTATACGAAATAGAACGTTAGTTACTTTGGTAACTCCAGATTCTATTAGTATAGGCGTAGCCCTCTAAGGTCGGGCCACCTGCTCCTAGAACATTAGTTGAAGAAAAAGCTGATGTTTTGGGAGTCGAACAACGGGTCCGCTCTGTATATATGCAGTAAATGCGGACGTAGTGAGGCCCGAGCTGGACGCTAGGGCGGGAAAGAAAATCTTCACGACTGCGCATGCGCGAAGGGATAAACCCAATAGCGTAGCCCTTAGAGGGCTACGCCTATACTAATAGAATCTGGAGTTACCAAAGTAACTAACGTTCTATTATATTCTGATTATATGTTAGATAAATCTGAAAACTATGTGACTAACTACTACTCCCTAACAATATTCGATTCTATGCCCTAACTAGTGTATCAAAATAAGTCCCCCAGCTGTCTAAAACTATACAACAAAACCAAGAGAGACGAGGTAAAGAGAGCTCCAGCCCGGCCGGGCCAGAACTCTCCCAACCGGATCGGGCTGTATGCCAAGTCTCCCTTTAGTTCTATTATATTCTTGATTATATGATAGATAAATCTGAAAACTATGTGACTAACTACTACTCCCTAACATTATTCGATTCTATGCCCTAACTAGTGTATCAAATAAGTCCCAAGCTGTCTAAAACTATTATTACAACAAAACCAAGAGAGACGAGGTAAAGAGAGCTCCAGCCCTGTCGGCCAGAACTCCCCCCAACCGGATCGGGCTGTATGCCAAGTCTCCCTTTAGTTATATTATATGAAACTATGTGACTAACTACTACTCCCTAACAATATTCGATTCAATGCCCTAACTATAAGCTTTATCAAAAAGGAAAGTCTTAGCCTACTCTTAAATGTGGAGACGGTGTCTGCCTCCCGAACCCAGACTGGAACCTGGTTCCACAGGAGAGGAGCCTGATAGCTGAACGCTCTGGCTCCCGTTCTACTTTTAGAGACTCTAGGAACCACCAGTAACCCTGCATTCTGGGAGCGTAGTTCTCTCCCAGGGTTGTAAGGTACTATAAGCTCCTTAAGATAAGATGGAGCCTGACCATGAAGAGCTTTGTAGGTGAGAAGAAGGATTTTAAATTCTATTCTAAATTTTACAGGAAGCCAATGCAGAGAAGCTAAAACAGGAGAGATGTGATCTCTTTTCCTGATTCCCGTCAGAACACGTGCTGCAGCATTCTGGATCAGCTGTAGAGTCTTTATGGATTTTTTCGAGCAGCCTGATAGTAAAGAATTGCAGTAATCCAACCTAGAAGTAACAATGAATGCATTGTATTTTCCATTGAAAATTGGGTTTTGGCATGTCTTGCTGAGTGGCACCATCTCCATGGTACTGCTGTGACGGATGTGGACAGGGAATGAAAGAGGACCACTTCAATTGACGTTTTTCCTGGAATTTATTTTTCTGCAGAAGACAACATCACATCAGTGGTCTGTTTCCAGTGTTAACAGCATCTGCACCTCAGCAATACAAGATGTTATTGTCCAAAAAACCCAGTCTGAGCTAGAACAGTTTATATGAGAAGCAACGCTCCACACTCTGACAACCTCAATGAACAAAGTAACACAGTAATAACACATAATACATCTGACAAAGACACACACACACCTGCAGAAGACAACATCACATCAGTGGTCTGTTTCCAGTGTTAACAGCATCTGCACCCAAACATCACACAACAGAATTCACACACTCATAATGTACCTCCGTTATTTACATTATACAAGCGCGCAAAAACGGCGCAAAAAGAAAGTTAGACAATGCGTCATTACCAGTTACAATAAACCATAAAAATGGCACAAAGCAATTAGTTAACATGGTATTAACTTTGCGAAGTTAATGTTGAAGGGTCACAACACAATCTTCAAAGAAAACAATAAAATAGCGCAGCGGAATTTACACACACCTACCTCAGCAATACAAGACGTTATTGTGAGGGGAAACAGGAGCTACGGCAACACAGGAGGTACAAAGAGGCGCAATGCACTAACAACACTCTGCAGGAAACAATAGTGATGTGATAAATGGATTGCACTCAATAGATGAAATTCACAATATCAACAAACCTTAACTGATATTTAAAATTAAATAAAATATAGATTGGCAATTAGAATTAATAAAATACATTTTAACTCCGTTACACTGCAAGGGGGACTTAATTCACGCATGTTTTGATTTGTTGTGCAAGATCAGAAACTTCTCACCACCCTCTGTTTTATACACAAATCAGAGCCCAGATATATCATGTATCAGCAGGGTGCTGAATGTTCAGAAAGAAATCGTTGGCTTAGAGAGCCCGGAGCACTACAGATGAGAATTGATTGTATTGGTGAATATGTTTGCTTTCTAACAAGACACTTCATGTACAGTAAAGCAAAGTAAAGTAAAGACAGCTTTGGAGTTGCCTCCAGCCTTTGTGCTAAGCTCCTCTAAACAGGTCCAGTCTCAGTATTGTACTGTTCCTTTAAATATGGAGGTAACAGGCTGTACATCACTGGTTGGATGAATGGCCACTGATGAATACCTGGATTCAAGATCACTTTTTTTATACATGAATGTTATCTAAATTCAGAGCATGTACTTATATGACTGTGGATGGATGATGAATGGATGGATGGATGGATGGATGGATGAAGGTTTTCAACAGGTATAAGAGGGCAATCAAGCCTGCATGGGTTCCTTCACAGCTGCACAATCCATATCACACACACACACACACACACACACACACACACACAAATATTAGCATACAGAGCATTTAATGCAATTGCATCTCCACTTTTTATGTTATACCAGGTCTCTGAGCTAATAATGTAAAATTCAAATAGAAATATCCAATTAGAAATCCCTAAATATCCTACCCTGAAAGATTACTGGTGTAGCATACATACGTACAAACACCCGGTATGCTGTCCTCACTAAAGGTTGTTGCAGGCAACGTATTCTTCAGCTATACAGCTAGCTTAACATTATATTCTCCAGCATTATATCCTCCAAGGAACAGGCAGGTTGTTGTGTTTGGCAGGATTTAATTAAAGAAAATATCACTTAGTTTGTAAAACTGCAAAAAAGAACACAAAAATACAAAACAGTAAGTATCTTTACAAGTACCAAATATCTCTCGTACATTAGTAGATAATTACTGATATGAACAACACAAAAGGTTCTTAAACTATGTATTGCAATCTGTAAATATCATTTACACAAGCACCCACGCTTTAACAACCAAAGATAGAATACATCCCTATGTAGTTGACAATAAACTAAACATCCTCAAACATACTTTACTCAAATCAATAAATATTAACATAAACATGTTAATATAACTGTAAATAGTGGATAACTTACGGATGAAGCCGGTTTGTGGACTTTAAGGCACAGGATTAAACAGATTTGTACACTGTGATGCTCCTTCTATGAAGCCATGGAAGAAAGGAACTTTCTAAACATCACTTCCTCTTTCTATTCTCGAACTGTTACCTCACTTCCTCTTTAGTGCAGCTACTAACAATCACCAGTAGGGGGGCGGAAAATAACATACAAAGAAAACCACTACACCAATTCCATTACACTCCCCGCCTGGCATATTAAGAAATATGCCACTATATACATATTAACCCAGGTTCTTCTCAAATAAGAGTCTGTCCAGGGGAATAGCTGCTACTTCACCAGATTGCACTCAGCAGGCTGTGAATTATGTGACCCGTGGTCACCATCATGTCACCTGACTCAACAGTAGCTCTGTTACTGGCCTCCATGGTGAATTGGCTGGTGAGTATTCTTGTCCTCCTGGGAGCAAAGCAAGACCACCTCTGAAATGGGTCTAGAGAATATCTTGACTGTCTGATTTCTTGTCACTTTAACTTCCACTTTTCTTACGAGTCCATCTTTACTGGGAATAGCCTTTATAATAATACCCATTGGCCACTGATTCCTTTTTGTCTGACTGTCCTTCATCAGAATTACATCTCCTTCTTTGAGATTAGGTTTCTGTGATTGCCACTTCTGCCGACACTGTAGTGTGCTCAAATATTCTCGTCGCCACCTAGCCCAGAATGTCTCTGCCAAGGCTTGAACTCTCTTCCACTGGTTCTTAAGCAGATCTCCTTTTGAGAAGTGACTGACTGGAGAGAGAGATACCCCTGTTTTCTGCGTCAGCAGCATGGAAGGGGTTAGAATGAGGGGAGCCTCTGGGTCGGTGGATACGGGGATTAATGGCCGGGCATTCACGATGGCACAGACTTCTGCCATAAAGGTGCTTAAAACTTCATGAGTGAGTTTTAAAGGTCCAACTTGTAGAAGCATGGAATCTAGAATCCATCGAGCGACTCCAATCATGCGCTCCCAAGTTCCACCCATATGGGAGGAGTGAGGAGGGTTGAAAACCCAGGTGCACCTTTGTTGAAGAAGGTAGTCTTTTATGCTTGAATCACAGGGACCTTGTGCATCCATTTTCAGCTCCTTACTTGCTCCAACAAAATTGGTCCCACAATCTGATCGAAGCTGTTTAGCATGGCCTCTGATGGAGAAAAACCTCCTGAGTGCATTTATGAAGCTCGAGGAAGTCATGGTTTCGATAACCTCAATGTGAATTGCACGCGTGGACATACATGTGAACATAACTGCCCACCTTTTGTCTCTGGCTTGGCCACCCCTGGTACGACGTGTGATGACTTCCCATGGCCCAAAAACGTCAAGTCCGACATACGAGAATGGGGGGTCGACCTGCAGGTCGTTCTACAGGTAGATCAGACATTTGTTGTTGCTCCATTTTTCCTCGCAACTTTTTGCATGTGACACACCTATGAATGCAGCTGCTGATGAGACGTTTTCCTCCTACTATCCACAGGCCACTT
The DNA here is from genome assembly GCF_008692095.1 of Etheostoma spectabile. Taxonomy (NCBI): domain Eukaryota; kingdom Metazoa; phylum Chordata; class Actinopteri; order Perciformes; family Percidae; genus Etheostoma; species Etheostoma spectabile. The sequence goes on along the minus strand of NW_022604590.1, from coordinate 63,724 downwards.
GCGCGGATTGCACCTTCTGTGAAATGTCTGCCCTGATGTTTTACACATTCATGATAGTGGCGGACGAGGAGAGTTGCTATGTGGTTACGGCTTGGGATAATGATAGGGTGAGCTTCACACCTTTCGAGTTGCGCCTGGTCAATACGTCCACCTATTCTCAGCAAGCCCTCACTGTCGATGACTGGCCGAAGTTTGTGAAGAGGGCTGGTTTTGGGAAGGTTGCGTTTGACATAATGCATTTGAGTTCTTCTGAATAGTTTTCATGTTGCACACATTTTATGATGACATGCTCTGCTTTAGTGATGTCAGCAACTGCCAATCCGATCTTGCACATGTGCCAGCCCACACAGCTTTTATTGCCTGATGGGAGTGAGAAGCATTGAGCGATGTGACAGAGGTGGGCCACAGCTTTGGTGAGTGAGCTCCACTTGGAAAAATGCTCAAATCTCTTTGAGCCCAGCTTGCCTGAAGTAATTTGGGTAGTGAGACATGTTACCTTGGAACGAATCTCAGCATCTGAATCTGGATCTACAAGGTCATACGTCATCTCATTTTCAGCGTTGACCTCTGAATTGACTGGCTTGGTCAAGAAAGCTGGTCCAGTCAGCCATGTAGTGCCTGCAAGATCGGCAGCTGGAACAGACCGGGACCCATGATCGGCTGGGTTCAGCTCCGATGGAACATAACTCCACTGCTCTGGCTGTGTTGACTGTCGGATACGTTGTACACGATTGCTCACATAGATATAAAATCTTCTTTTCTCATTGTGTATGTATCCTAACACAACCTTGCTGTCAGTGTAGAATTTGACTGCATCCACTTTCAGATCAACCTCTCTGACGACAAGCTCTGCAACCTCAACAGCCAGTACGGCTGCACATAACTCTAACCTGGGGATTGTCAGCTCAGGCTGAGGAGCAAGTTTGGATTTAGCAAAGACAAAGCCTACTTCACTGTGACCATGCGCATCTGTGATCTTCAGGTAAGCCACTGCCGATATTGCTTTGACAGAGGCATCAGAAAAAACACACAATTCTGTGCGTCGGGCTTTGAAAGTGGAGAAAGAAGCATATGTGCGTGGGATATGTACCTCCTTTAGTCCTAACAGTGATTCCTGCCATCTTTTCCAAACTTCAAATTTGGCTTCAGGAAGACATGTGTCCCACTCTGTATCTTGGGTCGAAAGCTCTCTGAGGAGCAGTCTGCCTTCAATAGTAACTGGAGCTAAGAATCCCAATGGATCAAACAGACTGTTCACTGTTGACAGGACGCCTCGCCGTGTGAATGGCTTTTGACTCTCAGGAACGTGGAATGTGAAGGTGTCTGACATAATGTTCCAGCTAACCCCAAGGCTGCGTTGGACAGGTAGGTCGTCCACAGAGAGGTTGAGGTCTTTGATATCATTTGCTCTTTCCTCTGCTGGAAATGCATTCATCACTTCTTTTCGGTTTGAGGCTATCTTGTGTAGCACAATGTTAGACTCGGCCAGCATTTGCTGTGTACGACGCAGAACATCAATGGCCTCGGCTTCTGTTGCAAATGATCGAAGGCCGTCATCAACGTAGAAATCCCTCTCAACAAAGTGCCTCGCATCACTGCCATATTCATCTTCTTGGTGTTTCGCTGCCCTCCTCAGGCCAAAGATTGCTACTGCAGGTGATGGGCTGTTTCCAAAGACGTGAACTTGCATACGATACTCCACCACTTCTTTGCTGATGTCATTTTCCCGGTACCACAAAAAACGCAGGAAGTCTCTGCAGTCTTCGTTCACCACAAAACAGTAGAACATTTGGCGAATATCTGCTGTCACTGCCACAGGTTCCCTTCTGTATCTGAGAAGCACTCCAATGAGGCTGTTGTTAAGGTCTGGCCCAGAAAGTAACACCTCATTCAGTGAGATTCCATCATACTGTGCACTAGAATCAAACACCACACGGATCTGCCCTGGCTTTTGTGGGTGGTAAACTCCAAAGATAGGGAGATACCAACATTCCATTCCTTCTTTGAGTGGTGGCGCAAGCTCGGCATGTCCGTTATCAAGCATTTTTTGCATGAACTCAGTGAAGTGCACTTTCATTTCAGGCTTCTTCTCTAACATCTTTCGCAGTGACATCAGACGGTTGTAAGCGTAGTCTCTGTTGTTAGGGAGACGTCTCCGTGTGTGTCGGAAAGGGAGAGGAGCAACCCAGCTGTTTGTGTCATCTTGGAAGAACTCCCGTTCCATGACCTGAAGAAAGGTTATATCCTCGATTGAGTGGGCGAGCAGGTTGTCATTCTCTGTTGTGCAGAAGACTGTTTTTCCAAGGTTATCTTTGTTTGAAGCCACTGATGCTCTTTGTGTGGGCTTGTGCAGGGGAAGATTCTTGTAATTACCTTTAATACCGTACATTTCTTTCACCTGTATCCGATTCTCACATGGAGTTAGGTAAGTTGGTCTTCCATTTCCAAGGATACAGGTCTTCATGGTACTCACTGTGCTTGTCTTGTGAGCGCCCCCTATGCATACATCACCTATGATAACCCACCCTAGGTCAAGCTTTTGTGCATATGGTGCGTAGTGAGGGCCATTGTGCTGTTTACGAACCTTATGTACCCTAACGATGTCTCTTCCCAATAGCAGCAGGATGTCAGCAACTGGATCAAGGGGTGGGATTTCATTTGCTATCTGCTTTAGGTGGTGGTGGTGGTATGCAGCATCTGGCGTCGGTATCTCTGCTCTGTTATTGGGGATCTCATTACACTCAGTGAGTGTAGGTAGTGGGATGTTTATTTTTCCATCTACAGATTCTACCATGAAATCATGAGCTTTCCTCCCAGCTGTTTCCACTGTACCTGCACAGGTTTTGAGTGTGTAGGTTACTGCTGCTCCTTTGATGTTGAACATGTCAAAAAACTCTGATCTAGCCAATGACACGTTGCTCTGGTCATCTAAAATGGCATACATTTTTCTCTGTAGATTGCGATGACCGTTGGGGTACACATTTACGAGGCAGATCTTTGAGCAGGATTTGCCTTTAAATCCCTCACCACATACCTCGGTACACCTGGATGTGACATCTGACTGCCCTGTGTCCTCTCTCTCCCCGCCGTTCTCTGATGAAAGGGAAGAACTTGGCTGTGACTGAGGAGCAGGACCAGGGTGAAGAGCGGAAAGGTGTCTACAGTTGTGGTCAAAAGTGTACATACACTTGTAGAAAATCACAATGTTATGGCTGTCTTGAGTCTTCAATAAGTTCTACAACTCTTATTTTTCTGTGATAGAGTGATCGGAACACATACATGTTTGTCACAAAAAACAGTCATAAAGTTTGGTTCTTTCATAAATTTATTATGGGTCTGCTGAAAATGTCACCAATCTGCTGGTCAAAAATATACATACAGCAACAAAATATGTCAATTTGGTGATGTAGCGAGTTGTGTCAATCAAATTAGCTTCATGTCATGGCCTCTTCACTTCTTCTAAGTGATTCTGATTGACTACAGCTGTTGACTTCTCATGAGCCCATTTAAATAGGGCTCATTTGACCCAGTGATTAGACTCAGCTACAAAAGCTACAATGGGAAAGTCAAAGGAACTCAGTGTGGATCTGAAAAAGCGAATTATTGACTTGAACAAGTCAGGGAAGTCACTTGGAGCCATTTCAAAGCAGCTACAGGTCCCAAGAGCAACTGTGCAGACACTTATACGCAAGTATAAAGTGCATGGAACAGTTGTGTCACTGCCACGATCAGGAAGAAAACGCAAGCTATCACATGCTGCCGAGAGGAGATTGGTCAGGATGGTCAAGAGTCAACCAGAATCACCAGAAGCAGGTCTGCAAGGATTTGGAAGCTGATGGAACACAGGTGTCAGTCTCCACAGTCAAGCGTGTTTTACATCGCCATGGACTGAGAGGCTGCCGTGCAAGAAAGAAGCCCTTGCTCCAGAAAAGGCACCTTAAGACTCGGCTGAAGTTTGCTGCTGATCACATGGACAAAGATAAAACCTTCTGGAGGAAAGTTCTCTGGTCAGACGAAACAAAAATTGAGCTGTTTGGCCACAGCACCCAGCAATATGTTTGGAGGAGAAAAGGTGAGGCCTTTATCCCAGGAACACCATGCCTACTGTCAAGCATGGTGGTGGTAGTATTATGCTCTGGGATGTTTTGCTGCCAGTGGAACTGGTTCTTTGCAGAAAGTAAATGGGATAATGAAGAAGGAGGATTACCTCCAAATTCTGCAGGAAAACTTAAAACCATCAGCCCGAAGGTTGGGTCTTGGGCGCAGTTGGGTGTTCCAACAAGACAATGACCCAAAACACACATCAAAAGTGGTAAAGGAATGGCTTAACCAGGCTAGAATTAAGGTTTTAGAATGGCCTTCCCAAAGTCCTGACTTAAACCCCATTGAGAACATGTGGACAGTGCTAAAGAAACAGGTTCATGCAAGAAAACCATCACATTTAGCTGAACTGCACCAATTCTGTCAAGAAGAGTGGTCAAACATTCGACCTGAAGCTTGCCAGGACCTTGTGGATGGCTACCAAAAGCGCCTAGTTGCCGTGAAAATGGCCAAGGGACATGTAACCAAATACTAATGTTGCTGTATGTATATTTTTGACCCAGCAGATTTGGTGACATTTTCAGCAGACCCATAATAAATTTATGAAAGAACCAAACTTTATGACTGTTTTTTGTGACAAACATGTATGTGTTCCGATCACTCTATCACAGAAAAATAAGAGTTGTAGAACTTATTGAAGACTCAAGACAGCCATAACATTGTGATTTTCTACAAGTGTATGTACACTTTTGACCACAACTGTATTGCTGTCACACTCAGTACATTTGATGGGTGTTTCACAAGATTTTGCCTGGTGATTAGTAGAAGCACAGCAGCGAAAGCATATATTGTTCTCTTTCAAGAATTTCTTTCTATCATCAAGGCTCATTTTCCTGAACCCTCTGCATTTCTTCAGTGAATGGGGTTTGTTATGCATTGGGCATTGTCTGTCAGGACTTTCCGTTTTAGATACTGTATCTGATGATGATATGCTTGTTTTATGCACTGAGACAGGTTTATTTTGACCTTGCTTCTCTCTCATGTAAGAGGTTGTAGAGAGAGTGGGCAGGTTAAAGCTGGGGTCGTTTCTCTCTTCAGCTTCCCTGCAGATGAACCCTTTGAAGAAGCAGAAAGGAGGAAAGGCAACACCATAGTCTCTCTTGTATTTGGACCCGTGAGACAACCACCTGTCTTGGAGATAGAAGGGCAGCTTCTCAACAATGGGCTGGACTCCCCTCGCCGTGTCAAGGTAGGCTAGCCCTGGCAAGTACCCATCTGTCTTGGCGACATCTAATTCTATCAGTAGATCTGCCAGCTCTTGGAGTTTTTTACTGTCTCTATTTTGAATCTTGGGAAAGTTCTCTATTTTACTAAACAGAGCTCTCTCTATTGCTTCTGGAGATCCAAATGTTTTATTCAATCTCTCCCAAACCATTTTGAGACCGAGAGATGGTCGTCTGACATTTACAGACCTAATTCTGAGTGCCTGCTCACTTGACTCCTTACCCAGCCATTTGATTAGCAAATCCATCTCTTCACTTGCTGACACCTCAAGGTTTTCAATTGTGTTGATGAAAGTCTCTCTCCAGGCTTGGTAATGTTCAGGTAGGTCATCAAACTTAGTCAAACCTGAGGAAACCAGCTGGTTCTTAGCGAGAAACTTGGCAAGATCAGCTGTTGTAGTGTCATGATTTGTGTTGGCTGAACGTGATGGTTGGGTGGGGAGAGCACTATGCTTGACATCATTTGTCTGCTGTGGTACATCTGTGTGAGGCGGCTGTGTGTCCCTCCGTTGGTACATCGGTCTGCTATTGATGATCTGTGACCGAGTTTCACTCTTAGCAGTGTAGTCTTGATGAGGTGTGTTTACTGAAAGTAAGGTGTGATTAACTTCCCTCACCTCTCTTGCTGTCTGGATTGAGGGGTACTGATCATCCTTATCTTTAGAGCCCTGTGCAAAGGGCTGCAGTGCGTGATGGGTAACATAGTCATCAGTCCTTTTTTGTGCACTCTCTTGAAAGGACAAGAACTCAAGTTCTTCGATCTGGTCAATTCCATCTATATCTGCTGCTGCTGCTGTCTCCAGAACTACAGCTTCTGCATGGGCAGCTTCAGCTTCTCGCTGTAGATTGATGCGATCAATTCTGGCTTCCAGCCTAGCTTTCTCAATTTTGAGTTCACTCTCCTTTTCTGTGAAGGCCAGCCTAGCTCTGGCTGCTTCTGCTTTGGCACGGGCTCTTGCTGCTTCTAAGCTGACTCTAGTGTTTGCTGATGAGCGTGAAGAGCGTGACTTTCTGGAGTGATTGTGGGAGAGGACTGAGCCTGATTCACTACCATCTTGTGAGCCTTTTACTTCGTCTTCACCGGAAACCTCTACTGACTTAACTGCGGTTGCCATGGTGATGAAGTGCAGTGTAGCTTGACTATCTTGAAATTCTTCTTAAACTCCCACAGTAGGTGTTCATCCTTTTACTATGCTGTCCTCACTAAAGGTTGTTGCAGGCAACGTATTCTTCAGCTATACAGCTAGCTTAACATTATATTCTCCAGCATTATATCCTCCAAGGAACAGGCAGGTTGTTGTGTTTGGCAGGATTTAATTAAAGAAAATATCACTTAGTTTGTAAAACTGCAAAAAAGAACACAAAAATACAAAACAGTAAGTATCTTTACAAGTACCAAATATCTCTCGTACATTAGTAGATAATTACTGATATGAACAACACAAAAAGGTTCTTAAACTATGTATTGCAATCTGTAAATATCATTTACACAAGCACCCACGCTTTAACAACCAAAGATAGAATACATCCCTATGTAGTTGACAATAAACTAAACATCCTCAAACATACTTTACTCAAATCAATAAATATTAACATAAACATGTTAATATAACTGTAAATAGTGGATAACTTACGGATGAAGCCGGTTTGTGGACTTTAAGGCACAGGATTAAACAGATTTGTACACTGTGATGCTCCTTCTATGAAGCCATGGAAGAAAGGAACTTTCTAAACATCACTTCCTCTTTCTATTCTCGAACTGTTACCTCACTTCCTCTTTAGTGCAGCTACTAACAATCACCAGTAGGGGGCGGAAAATAACATACAAAGAAAACCACTACACCAATTCCATTACACCCGGATAGAACAGTCCGAAAATTGACTTTCACTTACTTTGAATGCTTCCTACAGTGCTGCTGCAGAAATCTCTAAAAACACTTCAATGAATCCAAAATCAAACTAACTCTAGAGCAGACTTACTTAACCTTGAGTTCTTTGAGTAACTATTGCGTTTGAAAACGCAAGTCTGATAGATCCAGTGGGTCACTAGTGCATTATTACTTTTACAGTCAGTGCTGCATTAACCTACACTCTGTCGCTCCTCCAGTCAAGTCTGTGTGGACAGGGGATTACACTCCTGGTGTAGCAGGTGAAAGCAAGCAGCTGGAGACGCCAGCGTGTCCCAATTTCATTTTACATACTAATTCTATACAGTATGTACTACACACAATTTTTTTTAGCAATGGTATACAAAAAAAGTCACCCTACAGTTACAATTTATTTATTTTCCAGGGGAGAGCAGCTCCTTCATTCTCTTTGTGCATTGAATTGTGTAGTGTACATAAACAGCACACTCTAAAATCAACTGTATTTGCTATTCATACTTTGCCTAGGTCTAGAAGTTTGAATCCGCCAATTCGTTTGGCATTGTGACAATAAACAGTGTTTTCCTTGATTAAAAAACACTCAGTTGATGTGTGAATGTGCTTGAAACTCTGTGTGTGTGTGTGTGTGTGTGAATAGGGTGAATGGTACCTGTAATGTAAAGCACTTTGAATGGTCGCTAAGAGCGCTATATAAACGGAGTCCTTTTAACATTTTTCTTTGCGCAATACAAAGTCAATTAAATTAATTTTTTTCCCCTCTAGTGTGGCTGGGACCTTATTGCACTCAGTCTTTATGGCTGTGTGTTTGATGCTAGGAATAATTACTGTAACCCTTCCTTCCTCTGCATTGTTACTCCCTAACCAACCCAATAGTGTATGTCTATAGTTTTGCTTTTTTGATTAGAATACATTGATTTATACATCAGACCGGCAATACGTCATCCAGAGGAGGCTCTCATCACCAATTTCCTTTCTGGGGCAAAAACAGAAGAAGTTGAACATTTCTCTGAACTTTTACTTTAAGCGAAATGTTTTAAATTAATGCCAAAGAGTGGAGGTGTAGTTGGTTGCACCATGAGTTGTTGTGGAACTACTTTCACCAACTAATCACAGTATTCTTGTACGCGTCGAATCTGCCATTCAGAATCATTCAGAATACACATGACCAGGGCTTGAAATTAACCCCCGCCCACCCGCCAAATGCGGGTGAATTTTGCATTTGGCGGGCAACACTGTCAATCTACCTGCCACATTGGCAGGTCGCCAATGACAATTGAGTCATTCAGACGCTTAACTATTGGTAAACAGGGTACGAAGTTGCTTACTGGACCGGACCAATCAGGGGCCCGCATCACTGGAAGACATTGATTGACAGCCGGGGCCCCAAATCACATTTTCATCACTCGCGAAAGTGCCAGCAGTCTCATGTGCATCCACTGACCAATCGGGAGTAAGAACGGGTCAAATTCATTTCCTTGTTTCTGATATGAAGACGAGACGCGTGTGACTCAAACATTTCCCGTTTACCAACAAACGTACAGCAAAAGACTTCCTGCCAACATGGACACATTTTCACATCAATGTACGCTGTAACGTTTTTTCACTATAAAGTCGCTGAAAGTTGCTGCTGTTTCAATCCTGTCGGCTCTCTGCAGCGGGCGGCCCCCTGACTGACGCACGCAGACACACATAAATACACACAATCACAAACGCTGGATGCAGGAAAAACCAAAGATGAAATGTACAGAATTACCTAAATGGAGGACAGCTACATCATTGTAGGTGCAATGATAAGTTAAAGTCCAGTAAGTACTTTATCAAACTGTATGAATATGTGTCCCAGCCCAGAATAGGAAATTATGCCTTTATTTTGCATTATCAAGACGGGCCCCCCTACTACAGCATGTGATGATGGCGCAGTGTCCACGAGTAGGCTCATAAAGACACAGCAATTCTTGTTTTTCACCTTTATGAGGCAAAAAAAATGGGTAAAAAATGACTTCCAATCAGGGGCCCGCATCACTGGAAGACATTGATTGACAGTGGCTATATGGTCAAAAAGGTTAACTTCCGGCCCTTCAGAGGAGTCTGTCGCTCGAAAGGAGTGAGCCATGTTGCTCCTCCATCTTTAAAATACATTAGCCAAAGAGGTATGTACTACGCCTTTTTTACTTTTACAAAGTAATATTCAGTTGGGTATCATATACAAATTCACCGCTAGATGGGAGAAATTCTTACACAACGTACCAAATTTAGATGACACATAAAACTCAGAGATCCCAGATATTTAAAAGCATTTCATTTTAACATGTAGGTCGCAGCAGAGCTGTCTATAATGCGTGGCCAGTACTACTATATCATGAACTACTAGAACAAGGTGGCCCCATTTTGCACAGTTGAACAACTCCCCAGGTAGTAAATCAGCAAATGTACTTTGAGGCTAATCAATAAAAAAATTAAAAAACATTTTCTATCATCATCCACTTGCTTCAACCCCACTTTATTTGATGCCCACTTACTCTTTCCCTCTGTTTAATTTGTTCATCCATTCATTCATTACCTCTCTTACTCTCACTCGCACATCTTTGCATCTATTCATGTTAATGTTGTTTTTCTTTAATATGCATGTTGAGTGCATTCGGGGGTGGTTAACTTCAATCAAACATACATTTTATACATGTGATACCTTTGATTAGCAGTTTAATGAATTCATCTGTTCATTCGTTAGTTCGTCGGTTCCATACCCTTTCAGTCAGCATGAATCTTTCAGCTGGGATCTGTGGGGGCGTCTGCCATGACTATTAAACTCTCCTCAAAGAGAATAACACTTCTCTGAGTTCACACGCACGCAAACACACACACACGGTGTCAGCTTGTCATTGGATGGAGTCACTCAATCAAACATCACACTAATTTGATTGACTCTGTTGAGACATGCAAAAAATAGGAAAATAGAATTTTGTTTTTGGTTATTCAGAAAAGGCTAATGCATTATTTATCCAATGAGATTTTAAAGTGCACACAAGCAGAACACTTCGTTTGGAGTGTCTGTTGTACATAGTGTTTTGCAGAACAACCCTTTAAAGGCTTCAGCGTTGTTGTGAACACAACTGGTGTGGACGCAAGTCTTTGTCTCACAAGCTAATCTGCTGCTGCCTTTAGAGAATGACTAGTGAACCAACACAATCCATTAGATGATCAGCATTTATCTGCTTTTTTAACACCTCCAGGATTATTATCTTCATTGTTCATGAAGAGAAGTTACTCAAACTGTTTGGTCACTAACATAGCTAAACCTTTGATGTTTATATTTTTTTTACGGAGCTCAATAAGTGTGTTTCCCATTAGCATGAGCTGGCATTTCCCGTTTTCCTGCACTTCTCTCTCTGTGTTTCTATAGTAACCTTGGCTAAAATCCAAACAGCCTGTAGGGCCCTCTGAAGGGCACTACACAGGCAAGATGAAAGATTTCCACCAGGCAACTGCAGCTTCCAGGCAACATATAAATGTGATTTTTAAAGGAGGACATGCTTTCACTGAGAAGAGGAGCAACAGTGAATATTAGGGGGACAGTGGCCTGTCCGTTTTTATGTAAACTAATGATAGCCTTGTTCCATATTAGCCACATGTACTTAGAATCTGAGCAAATCTAAAGAACAAATTGAAAAAAGTCATATTTACTGACACATCCACACACAATGTTATAGAAGTGGTGCATGTAATTGTTCCAATTGTGACTACTATGGCAATTGAGAACGTCACTTTGTACAAAGGAGTATCAGCACGGGACTGGTATTTTATCAAGACAATCATATCAACTTAATTTTTCCATTCAGTTCAATACAATCCGAGTTTCCTGGAAACTACATAGTGGCCATTACAGGAATTGTCGATAACAGGATAGCTGTAAAAAGAAAAAGCATTATGAAACAATACACATACAACTAAATGCCTAAATGTAGGGATTGGGCACAACTACAGTACCTACCATGTGATAAACATAATATCATGTTTAATTATTTTTTATGTATTAGTAATAATGGTTTTATCTGACCGATAAAAGGAACCACGTTCTAATCTTATCTACAGACTCAGACTTTAGCTACAGAATCAAAGAAAAACATGCCAAAAAGGCCTATTAGGCTACATGAGAACTAATCGGTGTGGGGCAACTCATTTTCATTTAAAGATGCATAAATCTCAATGTACAGTAGCAAACACTTCAACATAAGTAGGCACTTTGATCAACTGACTGCTGATTCCAAGACAATCCGAGATAGAAATCTATATCATACTGTCACGGCATAACCAATCCTGGGACTGCGTGGACTCTTATTTTGTCTACGTTTTACAACAGAGCTGGGTTTTGCTCGCATATTTGATCCTAGGAGCTTACTGCTAGGACTGAAAGGTAAAGGGTTTGAGGCATACCGGTTGTTCGACTCCTGGCGTTGTGTATTCCGCCGCTAGAGAGAGACGCACACAACCATACACTCACAGTGAGAGAGAGAGAGAGTTGTTCTAGAGTGGAGAGAAGGATTGCTTAAAAATGCTCAAAGTGCTCATACTATGCTCATTTTGAAGTTCATAATTGTATTTTGAGGTTGTACCAGAATAGGTTTTTGTGGTTTTATTTTCAAAAAACACCATATTTTTGTTGTACTGCACATTTCTGCAGCTCCTCTTTTCACCCTGTGTGTTGAGCTCTCTGTTTTAGCTACAGAGTGAGGCATCTCACTTATGTCCCATTTCTGTTGGGAGTTGCACATGCACAGTACCTAGGAAAGGACTACTAGCCAGTCAGAAGCAGAGTATGAGGGCGTGCCACGTTAGCAGCTAGGCGAGCATTATAACAAAGTGTGTTACAAAGTGACAGACTTTCTCTCTGAAGTAAAGGCTGGACTACAACAGAGCTGTTTGGAGCAGTTTGTAACAGTGTTTTATGTTGGAGATGGTAAGTCCCTTTGCGGTGGAATTTGGGCTTTTTCACTTTGTAAACCTATAACGTGCAGAAAAATATATATAATATAATAAAGGAAAGGGAAAAAGCCAAAAAGCATAATATGACCACTTTAAAAATAAAAGATACCAGCTATGTAACAGTCAAAGACATCAACGTACGAAAAGAATACCAAAATTGTCAACATCTGTCAAGCTAGAGACCAAATAACATTCCTGTGACCCACAGAAGTGCTTAGAAAATAAATCAAAGATATAAAAAAGTGAGGAGAGGAAGGTAGGGGTTATTATTCCCACGCTCACTTCACCATTCCCTGACACTCAGTTTGGGTGTTGAAGCAGCGACCAGTGAAGGAGTTTAAAGCTCGGAGCATCAGTCTTTCTGTTTGTTCCCTGAAAGATTCATCAGCGCCACATTCACATGAATCATTCACTAAGGAAATGATTGTCGTAAACATGAAGTGCCATCTCTGCCACTGTGCGCTGAAAAATTCATGCTTTTTAGGGCATAAATTATTACAAGGCGCTCTCTACCTCTGCCAGAGGGGGGGCTTCTCCTCTTCCTTCCTTCTTCTGACTGAGGTTCAGTGTCACACACATACACACACAAATTAAAGGTGCAATGTGTTAGAAGCAGCACGGTCTCACAGAATTCCGTGAAATGATCCCAAACGGTTACCAACCCATTACGTGGTGGTGGCACGGAATAAGTGAAAATTCCATGTGGCCACCACGGAAAACAATGCCAAAGTAATTTCAATGAGAAGATGACGTAGCATTAAGAGCGACAAAGGTAGTGAGTAGTACAAAAGCCCAAAAATCGGTTAGTTTTGGGTGGTGGATGGGTCAAACAACCACTTTTCCTAAACCCAGCCCATCCACCGTTTACAGTTTTTCTTTTCCTAAACGCAACCCGTTGTCCTTCCCACCCACAACTTTTTCCTTAAAAGGTGCCCTGCCACACACATTTTATTACTTTCTGGTAATATCTGAAGTTCTACCATGGACTTTTTGTGGAAAAAATGTCTTGGTTACCTTGTTTCAAGTCATTCTAGCGTTGGTATAGAAAGCCTGCAGGAAGACTCAGCTTCATTTGTTCCAGTTCTCATTAATATTCAACGAGCTAAGCTGATCTGATTGGCTAACATTGATTGGCTTAACCCTGCGCAACTGGGCGAGCTCATGAATAGTAATGAGCTCGGGCAACGTGACGTCAGAGTGACCAGCTGTTGTGATTGGCCTGATATCTCCTCTTATTTCTTTCCAGTGGCTAGAGCTGACAGAGGAGGTAGCAGTTCATCTTCACATTCACCACATACTGTAACACAAACACATATGGACCAAACATATTTCAAAAAATGCAAGTAAATAAGGTTTTGCGTGGCAGGGCACCTTTACTTAAGGGGCCGTGTTAATTTCCCGGAATTCATAGAATTCTCCCTGTATACCAACAGCTGCACCTCCAGTCACCATCATCTCTTGAGCTCCTTAAGTTTGTAGAAACGCACCCTCATTGGACTCTTTTCTAGTTTTGCATTACCAGACCTATCCCAAAAGCTCTGCAGAGAAGGTCCTACAATATGGGTTTTCCTGACAAAATGACAGTTATTCTAGACAGTGACAATTTATTTTGAGGGTAATGTAGACCCCAGTTAACCCTCATGTCCATTCAGGGCCTTTTTTGTATGGTCTCTATGATCCTACAGATTGAAATGATGCTATTAAAAATAAATAAATCATGAATGGGTGCGCAATATGAGTTAAAAAGGTCTCAATGTGGCATTTAAAGTAGGGGCCTACTTTTCTATTGTGATTAACTTAAAACAACCAACCTGCTTTTTTTAAATGGTGTTTAGTGGATTTGATCTTATTTTCCAAATAGAAAAAGGAGTTTAATAGGGGTTAAATAACAATGATCCTTTCCAGGAGAGTAAAACAGATCGTTTTTATTGAAGTGTGTGTGTGTGTGTGTGTCTGTCTGTCTTTCTCTTTCCCGCTTTCATTGCCAGGTCTTGATTTTTTCTGGGGAGTGTGTGGTCCTATCTGAGTGAGCATGTTCCTGTCTTTGTGTGTGTTCCCCTCTCTTTCTCTCTCTCGCTCTCTCTCACTCTTTCTGTATATTCGGCCGTTACCTCGAGGCAAGTCGATCCTCTTACAGTAATACCATTGCCTAATCTCAGAGGCGTATCACAGGGAGCTCAGAGCGCTCAGCACTAACAGGTTCACACAAATGGGATCTAGTCAAAAACCTCCCAATCCTCCTGCCACTGTAAATATGGAGAGCATTATCTAAGTCGGCCTGGAGGCCTCCGATGTGGAACTGATGCAGATTTGACAGAGAGACTGAGAGATAGCGACTAAAAAAAAAAGGTGATTTAACATGCTGTTAGCAGTAATGTTATTGGTTGTGGGGATGAATCAAATAAAATTTAAAAACTTTAAAAACCCGGATGGAGTCTGCCGTCATTCCCACAGGATTGCTTTAAGGAACCATTAAATTTGAATCTAAAATATGTGTAAGTGGCTTTTAAGGTATAAAATTAACTTTTTTTAAACTCCAGATTCACTCAAAGGCCCTGTAAAAACAGCTTTTCACTTTGAGCAGTATGACATCAACATCACCTAAAAGCTTTTTGGTTAGTTTTGGTTTCCCATGAGAGATTCCTGCATTTCTGTTTTTGTTTTTTTTTGCTCTTCTTACGGTTTTTAAGTGGGCGGTCTCAGTTAGAAAAAGGGGATGTCACAAACTTCTATGCACCGATTACACATTTGGCTCAGAATCTGATTGTGGTCATTTGTTGGTCATTTTGCAGGCCGCTGTCACTCAAAATCTGATCAAACCACATCTACACAGTTGTGATTAAGAAGATTATAATTTGAAAGAGTTAAGTATGATTTACAGGCTACTTCTGCATAAATATCCACACTGCGGCTACGTACTGTACGTAGGTACGTGGAGACAAAAACCTACGACAAACCCTACGCCATAGCCGGACGTCCACCTCTCAAAATGGAACAACGCGTCGCGGTGACGCACAAAGCGCGGCCGTGGCTTGGTAGCACTGCATTACCCCCAACTCATTTTCTGGTTCTCCCTCCATAAAAAATATGAAATGAGGTCACGTGATGACGCCGAGTAAGATGGCTGCTCAGGCTGGGGGCTGCAGTACCACTAGTTTACATTTTGTTTGAATATATAGGCATTCGCAATTTATTACATTGTTTTTTTTCGCACAAATTGCCCATTATAAGCATCTCCTACTACCGATATGCCAATTCCCCAGAAAAACTAAAACGCGTCTCAACAACTGCAAAGCGCCAGGGCCACCACTAGCTCAAAAGCTGCCCAAGGCTCTCCTGTATCGCCAGCGTGTGAAGACGCAGATGAGTCCATTTCCACTGCTAAAATACACAAGTTTCTTCAGAAACTATCCGACGAAAAAGCCAAATACTTTGCAGACATTCGCAAAGACGTCTCAGAAACGAGAGGAGCTGTCGAGGCGATTGAGGGTAAGCTAGCGAACATGCTAACCAGGATGACTAGCACGGAGACTGGCCTTGATAGGCTAGAGGAGGTGGAAAGGCCGCGCTGCGTCCCGCCCCGGACATCGGCTTCTAAGGTTGAAAAACTGGAAAAAACTGAGTACAAGGACCATGAAAGGAAAATCTACGCAGTTGAGGATAAAAATGCCATTACATTTTTGAGTGCTACTCTCCCCAAAATCCTTCAGGCTGACTCCCATGGGGGTTTAGATTTGAAGCGTGCTCATCGGTTGCTACTACTAGCTAAGCCCGGAGCCCCCCCTAATGCCATTAATTGTACAGCTCTTGAGGTTTCAACAGAAGGAGCGGGTGAGACTTGCTAGAGAAATAATGGACGTCTGCTGGCAGAACCATAAAATAAGCTTGCAGAGTGGCTCAGGTAAGACAATGCAATCTATGTTTCGATCTCCATCTTCCCCTCTGATAGACATTTAGATGAACATTTTGGGTTTGTAACACTGGAGGTTGGAGATGGTGCTTTCCTTTCCTTTCTTAACCCTTGTGTTGTCCTCGGGTCAAATTGACCCGTTTTCCTATATCAAAGTCCTTTTTATCTACCCAAAATAACATGATTGATCCACACAACGCTCTTTGACAAGTACAAATCTCTACTTTCATTGATTTTGGGGCGTCTTATTCAATTGTATAGCATTTGGAGAAAAAAAAACATAAGTGGTTTTGAAATAGCATTGAGTAAAAGTTGACATATTCCAGTCTGTGATTATCCATCATCACACATTCCTTTAATTTTAGTCTAAATAATTCCTAACTTCTGCTTTTCTAACTCAAACATTAGGTATAATTTCCTATAGATGAAGTTAATTGACCATAAATTCCATAAATTTGTGTTACGTAGTGTTGAAAACGTCAAAAAAGTGACAAACATTGAAAAAAAAGACATCAAAAGTGGATTTATCAGGAAGGTTTGACAGTACTTTGCTTCCTCGCCTTCCTTTGTCCTTTATGGTGTTTCTGATGCTCTCCAATTTTTATCTCACCATTCTTTCCAGAATATGACGGCACTCAATCACTTTGCTGATATTTTTTGCATTAAAGACAGCACTCCAAACAAGTAAATGCCTCTTTTGCTTCCTTCCATCAGGAATTAATTCGGAAAGTGATTTTGACAAACTTGTCTGCAATAATTTCTTAAAGGACGTTAAACTATCCCACCGTAGTACTGGTGACTCCATAAAGCTAGATAGCCTTGTCACGTTGCAGGAGTGTGAGGCAGCTGTTAGGGACATGTGTAAAGGTAGATCACCAGGTCCGGATGGAATTCCACCTGAATTTTACCTCACCTGTTGGCCCGCTGTTTTTGATTCATTACTCAGAGTGGTATCATTTTCCAGGGATGTTAAGTCAGCATTAATTTTACTGCTTCTTAAAAAAGGAAAGGATCAAGTTGAGCGCTCCAGCTATAGGCCTCTTTTGCTTTATATTGCAGAGTTAAAGATTTTTGCGAAATTACTGGCCTGGTGGACTCAAGGCCATATGACAGAACTGGTTCCTAGTGACCAGACAGTTTGTAAAGTCTTGCTACTGATAATGTTAGAAGACTATTACACATAAGAGATTAAGTTCCCCTGCTGGTGTCCTTTCAGTAGATACAATGACGGCCTTTCGCCTGGAGTGGCCATTTCTGTGGTCGGAGTTAGAGTTCATGGGGGTTGGCTTGCCATTCATTAATATGATTAAGGTGCTGTAGAATTACCTAACAGCTGTAGCGTTTACTTGAAAGGATTGAGACAAGGCTGCCCTCTTAGCCCTCTGTTGAAGTGTATTGTCGTGAGGCGCGTGAAAAGGTGGATCCAAATACAGAGAGGAGGCAGGCAAAAAGTGGAGCTTGGGAGTTTTAATATGAGAAAAAGCAAAGCACAAACGAACAAAAGAAGTACTGAGATGGGCAAGCAAAAACTAAATCAAAAAATGAGCAAACTAAAGCCAAACAAACAGAAATGGAGACCAAAAATTAATCTAGGAAGCAAGGAACCAGACACGAGCTGACACAGGACAAAGAAAGCACAAAGACTGAATACAGAGGGTAAACAGGTAACAAGAGGCAGGTGACAAGAGGGCTGGGATACAGGTGGAAAACATCAGGTAATCATAGGAGCGGGAAAACACAGGAAGTAAAACTAAAGACAAGACAAGACAGAGACCAGACTTCAAAATAAAACAGGAAACAGAACATATACAAGACAAGACCAAAAATACCATACAAGAAACTCAAGACAAGACAGAACTAGACTAAGAAATAAACACAGGAAAACAGACTACCACAGACAAAAAGACAAAACACCAAACCATAACAGATCCTACGTGTACTTTCTGTTCCTCCAAACTGATTGGCAGTTATTTTCACATGTTTTGGGAGTGTACCCCAGTGGCCCAATCTTGGAAGATGGTTGCCTTTAACCTCTCTGGGTTGTTTAAGATGAGATTGCCATTTTTGCCTGTTACACTCATTTTAAATGAGTTTTCAAGGCTAGGTTTGACACTGGATAAGAGAAGAGCATTGCTGGCTGGACTAACGGCTGCAAAAACACTAGTTGCCACACGTTGGAAACCTCCACATTCACTCTCCTTTCCGAGCTTTATTTGAAGTTGTCAACAACCAGAGCAAAAGAGTCTGCTACGGAGGCTTGGCATTCACTTTCCTTCATGGGCTTCAGGTGCAATATGTAACTGAGATCTGGAGATCTGGATCCACAGGGGTTTTATTTATTTTCTATTGTTATTATTTTTGTTGTTAATCATACATATCTGTATATATGCATAGCTATAGGTTTGTATGTGAATATACAGTATATTCTATGCTCTATTTTTGTGATGTGAATACATCTGTAGGTATTTTCTATTTAAAATAAAATAAAAATTTGAAAAAACATGAAATCAAGGAGAGGGTCAACTTTTCCTGCTGCAGATTTACCACAGGGAGACACTTTGAGCCCTATGTTAACGATCTAATCCCACGGCCTGAAGAGCCTGGCGCAGCTATGTCGTCTACTTTTTCTAGTTTGACATCTGAAAAAAGGGCTGGGCACACAATTCAAAAGTTTTGTACTTAGTGTCTTCATTAATTGTAGGTGTGTTTTGGGCGTAACATGCAATCATCCAATCAAAGTGCCATCTCCCATTCCTTGTAAAAACCAGGCGCGGTTGTACCTTGGTGCATTGCTGTTAGAATAATATTTGTATTTGTAATCTTTTGCATGTATGTGTGCTGCTGTGCTTCCGTGTGTGTGTGTGTGTGTGTGTGTAACAAGCAGAGTGTGCGCACGCTGTGCATAAGCTTAGGCGCATTTCTCATTCATTTCATTGCTGTTTGGACCAGGCTTTTGTTGGTCAATGGCGCGATCACTTCCTGCTGCCTCAAGATAGCAAGAATGCACCTGAACACACCTCCCTGTAAGACCAGCACGCCCGTGGGCGCAAAGATGGGTGCAGGTGCATACTACGGAGGGCTTTGCGCCGCGCCAGGTGCAAGATAGGGACCTCAGTTTCTCTCACTATGACTCTGTAGGTTTTGCTCTGAAGCTAATCACTGTCACTCTCTCACTTGCTCTACCACACACATGCACTGCTGAGATCAACGCACACACCAACACGCAAGTATCTACATCAGGCTAGGTCAATAGCTCTGCGTGGAGCCTCTGCACAAATCATAAATCAAGCTTTAGACTCTTTAGGCACCTACAATTTATTTTTATCAAATGACAATTTGCAACTCCCCTCTGCTTTGCTCACCTTATAGCTGTTTTCAGAGTATATAACTAGTGACAGTGTAGCAGTATTATGGTGCCGTTAAATAGCCAAGTATTTCCCTCAGGAGTTGGTAAAGACTAAAACAGAAAAGAATATTTTATATCCAAAACTGTTGCTTTTCAAGAAATGAAAAAAACCTGATTTACGCGTTTAAATCACTTTTTAAACATTTGTAAAACCCACAGACAGACATAAAGGGTGACTAATAGCATTGATTTCTAAAAAACAAAATATGGAGGTTTCTGCCCGACAGTAACGATAATGTAGCTCAGTGTAAATTCTTTCAGTTAGATCTAACTCTTAATCAGTGCTCTCTTCCTGAATCAAATCAGCTGGTGGAGGCGTTCACCTTCCTGCTAAACCAATCAGAATCATACACAAACTGCAAGGGCCAGTCCTAACCTTGCTTTAAAAATTAGCAAAATTCCAAATGTATCTGTATTTGAGAGAAGTGTAGCATAAAAAAGGAAACAAAATTAAAACAATGTTTGGTTGTGTGGATCCAGTGGTATTATACATGTTATCTCATTTGTGTGGAAGATTGAAAGCTTTATTTTTTTTAATACTACAGACATGGAGCAGAAATCAATATCTGAGAATGTGCTATATTTTGTGTATACATAAAATAAAATAAATAAGCATAGATTAAAATGTGCCAAAGCGTGTACAGAATAAAGCTCTATCAATAAAGACATATTACAGTATTTCTGAGTTGCTAAAACACTAAAATCCATTCGCAAAACCAAAGTTGCAAGTGTACAAACCACTTTATTGATTGAAGCACACAGTTTGTAGAACTTTAAACACTTGTCATGTGGTTAGACACAGCTAGCAAATCGAAATCGCTCTTTGTGCAAAACTGTAAACACATTGTCATTCAAAAAGCACATGTAGCATTTTGGTGCACTTCAACTCAGAATGGCACAACACAGCCCCAAAAGTGAAATACAAGTAACACACTGTTGTCATCGGTAACACACAAGCACTCAAAATTTAACACACCTGTTTCAAATCAGTAATGTGTTGCACCCAATCAGTAATGGGGATATACAGTTTTTTCCAATTGCTAACACACTAAAATGACATGCACAGCACAATTATTTAAACTGACACACAGAGAGCAAAACTTCCTCTCAAGTCTCAGAAAGTCTAAACACATTTTCTGCTTTACACACATTTTGCATTTCAAAATGGCACTTTTTAAATGCACTGAACACAGTTTCCTGCATAAGACACAACAATCTGACATAAAGTCACATGTTTGCCATTTCAAAACACTGCCATTTAAAATGACACTACATGAGCTAAATGACTAATTACATGTGCCACCTTGCCAAACACCCATTGGTTATTGTAAACACTCCAATCAGGATGTTAGCACTATGAAAAGAATAATATTTAGGCTGCATTGTCCAAGCCCTATATATTTCTTTATTTGTTTTTTCTAAAGGACTGAGAGACGACACCATGGTGGAGGAACATTGTTTCCCTGTATACTGGATAACACCATATTGACAGATTTGTGTGTGTTTCAGGGAGTACTGGAAATGGATGCACATGCAATCCACATGAGTTTATCTTTATAGATGAGGCTGGGTTCAACCTAGCAAAGAGCAGAAGAAGGGGGAGAAACGTCATTGGCCACAGAGCCATCATAGATGTTCCTGGCCAACGTGGTGGGAACATCACAGTGTGCTCTGCCATCTCCAGTATGCATGTTGTCCTCCACCGTCATGTCAACCTTGGACCATACAAACACAGCACATATTCTCACATTTCTGGACAGACTTCACAACATTCTCACACTACCAGAGCATATGAATGATGCAGACCATCAAGGAAACCGGTACGTTGTAGTATGGGACAACGTGAGCGTTCATCGTGCAGCCGCTGTACAAAACTGGTTCGCTGACCACCCACCATTTCTCGTGCGATACCTCCCACCATTCTCACCATGTCTGAACCTCAAAGAAGAGTTCTTTTCGGCATGGCGGTGGTGGAAGGTATACGACCCGCGGCCCTTTGTGCGGTGCCTCTTGTGCAGGCTATGGAAGAGGCATGTGATGAGATGGATGTGGGTGCAATTCAGGGATGGATAAGGCACTCAAGGTGCTCCCCTCGATGTCTGTGGGGGGGACATATTGTCTGTGATGCCGAGATGTTGTGGACCGAACCGGCTGTGCGGCAAATGGAAAAAACTGTATTATTTTTCTGCTTCTTTTTTTACTGATATATTTTGTCTAAAATTTTCTTTTTCAGTTTACTGTTTTTTGTAAGAATATTTTGTTCAGTCCCATGTAAATATATCTGCAATTTTTTGCACTGACTTGTTCACTGTAGTGAAACATAAAATAATGTTTTACCAGCATGTGTGTGTATCTGCAAATATTTCTGTGCATGTGAACAATCTAATACATATTTTAGTATTATGGCAAGGCATAGTAAAGATGAGGGTGCTTTTCATTATGCCCAACAGTGTGTAGTTGGTAGGCAAAAAATTGGTAATGTGAATGAAGTGTGTGGCATTTCATGCAAAAAGTTTGTTTTGATAATGCTATGTGTAGTTTTGGTTGCAGTGCTTCATTTTGCAGGATATATGAGGTGTTTTGCAGTTTGGGTGTGTGGTTTTGTGAATTGTGTTATGTATTTGATAAAACCAGACTAGTTTGCAAAATTGTGTGTTAGCAATAGGAAAAAACTGTACAGTAAAACTAATAATAGTATTACATAAAATAATATTTTATGTATTTACATATTTGGTTACATTGCATTAGGTCTGTCTGTACAATTCTAACAAGATGTTTTATTTGCTAGAATTGAAAGACTGCCACATGCCGGTGGAAGGAGAGGTATATTCTCACAAGAGCAGGAGACCATTATTGTCAATATGGTCCTTCAAAATAATCTCATTCGTCTGCGAGAAATACAACAGCGAGTTGAGGAAGACAACGAGAACTGAAGGAATCAACAGTGTGAGTCTCTCCACAATTGTCCTGAAACGCAACCTGATAAGTCTCAAACAAGTCTACAGAGTACCATTTGAGAGAAATTCTGAGAGGGTAAAAGAGCTACGATATCAATATGTACAAGTAAGTAATACGTAATGTCCAGAGATTATAAAGCACTATTGAGTTACTGTACATCTTTACTGTGTTGAATGTAATGCAGCACATGTATACAGAGTCATGAAGCCTGGAATGCTATGTCATTTACGTTATATCAAAAATGAACTTTTTCTCATTCTATAGAGAATGTTTCAACTGGATTCCATGGAGAGGCCTCATGAGTGCATCTTCTTGGATGAAGCTGGCTTCAATCTCACCAAGAGGAGAGGAGAGGCCGCAATATTATTGGTCAACGAGCCATTGTAGAGTAGTTGCAGGGCAGCGTGGTGGCAACGTGACCATATGTGCTGCCATCAGCAGCTACGGGGTTATTCACCGCCATGTGGACTTTAGGACCTTACAAACACTGCCCATCTTATAACGTTTCTGTATGCTCTACAGGAAGCATTACTGAGACGTGAAGAGAGAGGTGGTGAGCAGGCAGAGCATCCCATGTACGTGGTAATCTGGGACAATGTGAACTTTCACCGTGGTCCTAGAATGCGTGAGTGGTTTGAAAATAACCCACGTTTATAAATGTGTGCCTCCCACCATACTCGCCCTTCCTTAATCCCATTGAAGGATTTTTTTCTGCATGGAGGTGGAAGGTCTATGACAGAACTCCTTATGCACAGGAAAAACTCCTTCAGTCAATGGATGCAGCATGTGACAACATTGGAGTGGAATCGATTCAAGGTTGGATTCGTCATGCTAAAGGATTCTTTCCCCGTTGTTTAGCAAGGGACAGGATTGCCTGTGACGTGATGAGGTCCTGTGGCCTGACCATGCCCAGAGGCATGATGCTGAGGCAGAATGATTCCAAGACATTGCTATCGATCTGCTGCATATTTGTTTGTGACTATTTGTGTGCAGGATTGTGCAAGCACTTCATAATATATCAAATTTTCCCCTGCTCTGCTTTGAGTGCAGTGTTTTGCATTTATCTCTGTAGTGTGTAATGACTGCTGTGTAGTGTTTATGCATTAGCTGGATGTGTGTGATATCTGAAAACAGTGTGTTTGGTTTTGGGTAAAGATAACATAGTTCTGAAGCAATTGTTTGAATAGCAAGACAAGTCAAAGGTTTTGACAGTGTAGCTTAAGTTTGGTGATTTGTGTTAAGGTTTTGGGAAAGCGGAGAGAATGTTCAAAAAATGTGTTTTAGCAACTCAAAATACTGTAAGAGATGAATTGTGTGGATAAAGAGTAGACATTTAAAGCTATAAATCAAAAAGACATATTGAAAAATGACGTCATGTGGCCAGAATGTCTTCACCAAGCTGGATGTTCAACACAGAAACAAAAACATCAAATGGTAAAATAAATAAATAAATAAAATACTTTCCCAGAAAATCTCCCTTGAGAAACACGGTGAAGAAGGGCGTCTTGCCCAAAATGTCCGTGTGGTAATAAAAATTATTAATTGGAGTGCTGTCTGTATTGCCTTTATTATCATCAACATTAAGGATTCAGCTCCCAGTCTTTAAAGTTTCAATGTGAGTTGAGCCTGTTAGGTCTTATTGTTGGAAAATAAATGATTCAGTAATTATTACTAGTCATTAAGTCAGCCTGCCTGGGAAATATTTTGAGGAAAAAGTGTAAACAGCCCTTAAACTACACAGTCAGGTGAAGCCCCAGGAAAATATGAGGAAATATGAGGGTTTTTTGGATGCCATATGAGCTGCCATCCTCTAATCAGAGCAGAGCTAGAGACAGACAGTCCTGCAGTGACACCCAGAGGCTCCAAACACTACTGCGTTATTAAAATACACAGTGGGCCTACTGACGTTTCCTATTGTGAGGACAGCCTTCAGTGATTACATTCAGTTGAAGACACCAAAATACATTCATAAAACAAAATCTGAATGAAATGCCTCGTCAGAAGGGGAAGATCAAATTCAATTCAATTTTATTTATATAGCGCTAAATCACAACAACAGTTATCTCATTGTGCTTTTTATAAAGAGCAGGTCTAGACCATCCTCTGATGTTTTTACAGAAACCCAACAGTTCCCACCAAGAGCAAGCACTAGGCCACAGAAGCAAGGAAAAACCTCCTTTAAGAGGCAGAAACCTCGAGCAGAACCATGGCTCAGGGTGAGAGAGAGAGAGAGAGAGATGAGAGGGGAGAGAGAGGAGAGACGAGAGAGACGGAGAGGAGAGAGAGAGAGAGAGAGAGAGGAGAGAGAGAGAGAGAACAGACAGCGACATGAAGCAGGAGGGAGAGGGTGACTCCAACCACAGATCCCATACTCCACAGATCCAGAGCCAGAAACACCTGCAGGAAGCAATAGGAGGAGAGAGGAGAGGGGCGAGAGAGCACAAGACTCCGGGAAAGTGAAGAAGTCAAGTTCGTAGCACGCATTAATCCACAATATAATCTTTGAACAGAGACATTTGCTTTTGACAATATGATGCAAGAAAGATATACCGATACCAGATAAGCAGATGAAGATGGATGGAGGAGAAAAATATAAACACATCAATATGAAATAATTAAATAAAGTTAAATTGGGAGAAGGGCCACGCCTAAACCACACCTCTAACCGTACGTACACACCGCCACCGACTTGAGCTGCAAAAAAGATCTGGCCGCCCCGTCAAGGACGCTTGTCAAAAAGAACGGGGAAGCTTTTTGACTCTTTGGCCACTCTGACGTGTTCAACCGGGAGAAGCTCACACAGCCACGGCCAATACACTGACACTAGAAACCTTTATAACTTTATAAAGAAGTTGTATTGTTAATTGGTTGCAGTTAGCTCGCTCGTTAGCCGCTGAGCTTGAAAAAATATGTATCAACCCATTTTTTCACAAGTTAATCTTGATTGTATCATGGGGACACAAATGGCACCATTTGCTAAGAATGACCCATATAGTATCTGGGGGAGGGGGACATTACATTTATATGAAAAAAACGCAAAGGCAAACAAAATGAAGGAAATAAATAAGAAATGTACCAATGGTGAATCCTTTGTCCCATATATTATTTAAGTCATTGCTTTATATTTTAAAGTCAAAGATGAAAAATAACTGGCATATTGACAGAAAGGTTTATTAAGATAAACTGTCGCTGTAATAACTAAAATAAACACTATATAACTTGCTAAACAATAGCCATAAGCAGCAATAAAGGGTCATTTTAGAATGTTTTCAACTGGACCCTGTTATCCCATACAGTGTCTAAGTAACACATATGAAGAAAGTTCTTTGAAGTTCTAGTTTTGAAAATGCTGTAACTGGCAGCCAGGAACCAGGCTGCAATGTTATCATATGGGACAAATGTTTACCATCAGTTTCTATACGCTAAAAGTAAAAAAAAAATTAAAAGAAAATGAAACATCAAAAGGGGCTATTTTTATTCTGCCATTATGGAAAGGATCCCAACAAATATAGAACCCTTTGTATGTATATGTAAATAGACTGTATTTATATAACACTTTTCTAGTCTTAACAACTTCTCAGATTGTACAAGGTGCCACCAGCTCATCTGATAAACACTCTCACACATTTACACTCTGATGGGGCAGCATCGGGGCCAACTCGAGGTTCAGTGGGGATCAAACCACCAAACTTCGGAGGCAGTCAACCGCTCTACCACTGAGCCACAACCCACCCATTTGACCACCACTCACCAGACTCCATTTAAATTAACAACACTTTTAGAGTGTATAGAGCCATGCAAAGCAAATGTTGTTCACTGCTCCAGTAATCAGAACGGATCTTAGATACAACTTTCAATGCTTAACATCGGGAGATAGCTCAGACAGCTACGAGCTAAGGCTATGCTAGCACGTTTCAAAGTCAATAACATTGTGTACAGTTGGCCATCAGCTATCCAGCCATGTCATTGTCCCCAAAAAAATATAAAGATTTTCACAATCAGTTATCTGGCATGTGTACTGTCGCCTGCAGCCTGAAGAAGCGACCGGAACAGTGAACGGGACTTATAACGTTATTCACATTGAAAAAAAGTAAGTTCAGATGAGCAGTGTAACTTACTTGCAGCTTGTGTGTTAGCTCCATCCTGTGGTGTTCAGAGGATGAGGCACTGACTGACTACACAGTGTTGGAAATAACAGATACACCTTTTCTTTATCCATGTTCAAAGCACATGCATTCATCTAGAACTGTAAATGGTCAGTTTCATCCAAACAACTTTAGTTGGGTGCTCTTTAACATGTTTTTCAATGACACCATGCAGCCAATCATAGTCAAGTAAACACCCAGGGGCTAGTAGTCCTTACCTAGGTACCGTCAGGGCACGCCCTCATACTCTGCTTCTGACTGGCTAGTAGTCCTTACCTAGGTACTGTCAGGGCACTCCCTCCTACTCTGCTTCTGACTGGCTAGTAGTCCTTACCTAGGTACTGTCAGGGCACACCTCATACTCGGTTTCTGACCGGCTAAAATGTTTTTCTTTTGGATTTTTTGTTTTGAGATATTTGGCTAATTGGATATCTATATATTTAGTTTCAAATCTTTTGAAGGGGGGGGGGGGGACGTACGGATATCTGAACACTGCTTATTTCTCAGGAGAGCTTTGTATACAATGGAATTTTTATCAGCTTGATTTAAATACTACCACAATTTAATCAAGATTTTTTGGATTTGAATTTTCAGAGGGGATATACAGAGTTCTGCTCTGCATGCATAGGAGTTTTATCCCAGTTTTTAAATTCTGGTTTGAAATTGGGCTCCATATTTCGCCAAATTCTTGTGGGAATATTTGTTTTTTAGAATTTGACTGCATACAAAGCTCTTCAAGCTTTATTACACAATATGTAAAACTCCCTGATGCACTAATTTCAACATAGAGGTAATAATATAAACCATTTTGTTCTAGTCTGGTGTTTCCCAGAGTGTAGTCGGAACTCTGGCTATTTCCCTGAGATCTGGCTCTGGCAGAACTATATCATCAGCATAGAGCAGGAACTTGATGCAAGTATCGTGAAGAATGAAACCTGCGGCTGCAGATTGTTTCAACATCGATGCTAGTTCTTTGATGTAAAACTGCATCACTATCTAACTACACGCCGCTGTTGAAAGAATTCTTACTGCACAATTTTTTTTCATAAACAGTGGTTAATAAAAAAAAGCCCATGATGCCAAATTGATTCAAATGCGGTCTTAAAGTCTATTAAACATGCAAATATTTTAATTTTATTTGTTTTGGTGTAGTTTTTACTAAGGGTGTGTAAATGTGGTCTGAGGTACCATATTTTGCTAAAAAGCCAATTTGATTTTCACATTGTGCTTGGTAAGGAAGGAACATCATTAAAACCTTCCCCAGATTACTGTCTCAGTAATTATTAGGGTTAAATTTGGTTCCTGTTCTCAGTAAAATAACCAGACTTTATCTCTCTCGCCCTTAAACCAGCAGCGTCAGGAGGCCACCCACCAAGAGCCAGGTTCTGTAAGTATTGATTGCTTAAGCGATTAAATATTTTACTACCACATTTTTAGTTTGATTCTCTGTTCTCATGCTCTCAATCTTTATTTCCTCTTTAAATAAGTTTTCTTACTATACTAACATTATCTGAAAGATTTTATTTACAAGTTATTCAATATATGTGGTAAATTTCCAACTACAATGAAAACAGCAAAAGTCATACCTTTGTACAAAACTGGAGATAAACAACTTCACTAATCACAGGCCAGTCTCTCTAATGCCACAATTCTCAAAAATTCTAGAAAAACTCTTCAATTACAGATTGGACAAATTCATAGATTTAAAAAAATTACTTGCTGCCAGGTGCTTTTGAGCATAGCAATGACCACCCCCCTCTCCCCCAATTGCTCAAGGAACTGGCAGCCCACTCACTCTGACATCTCTCCATTTGTGCATATAGAGGTCCTGAGCGCCTGTGTGTAGTGATTCTAACAGAGTATAAATTGTAATTTCCCCACTGGGGATCAATAAACAGTGTAAATTAAATTAATAAATAAAATATGGATTCAGAAAGCTTTAACCTTTCTCATAGAAGAAATTGTAATTTAAAAAAAATATTATTTGCAGGCAACACAAACACCTTTGGTTCTGGTCAGAACTGGTCAGCAACTCCTGGACTTAATGGCTTCAGAATTCAGAAAACTAAAACAGTAGTTTGACATGAATAAGTTATCATTAAATGTGAGTAAAACCAAATTCAGGATATTTAGAAATTGTAAATCAATCAATCAAGTTCAGGTACAAATAGAAGGTGTCAATATAGAAAGAGTCAATGAATTGGCAAGATTTGCTGGAAATCTCATTAAATATATCCAATCAGAACTGTCTAGAAGTATTTCTGCGTTGGCTAAAACAAAGCACATTCTAGACTACAAATCACTCCACATTTTTATTGTTCAATGGTGTTACCATATTTAAATTACTGTGTAGAGGTTTGGGAAAAAAAACTATCAAAATTCATTGAAATCTTTAATTATACTTCAAAAAAGAGCAATAAGAATAACAGATATTTAGAACACCAATTCATTATTTTTTACAGTCTAAAGCATTAAAATTATTTGACCTACTCAAACTTCAAACAGCAGTAATTATGTTGAAGGCAAGAAACAATTTATTGCCTGGCAACATACAGAAAAGATTTTCTGATACTCAAATTTTAAGACTCAGTCTTCAACAAGGACGAGTTTGTTTATCTGTCAGTGGCACTAAATTGTGGAATGAACTAAACAATATTGAAAACAAATGTTTAAATAAATTATATTCCAGAGATACAGAGAAACACATTAACCTGGGCTCATATTGAATATATCGAGGACGCAAACAGTTTAAAATAATAAATTCGGGACAGAAAACAAACAGTAAATAAGGCGATATTATTGTGCCCGCACAACACGAGGCAACTTAAAACTATCTTCAAAAGGAAGACAAAAATAGGCACAGGTATCACAAGTTTGTTTCAGAGCAGGTCCGAGCACCTCTCTGCCCACTCTATGCTGGATTCCACAGAAGCCTCTACTGCACACAGCCATGCTGCCCTCTCTTAAGCTGCCAAGCACTGATCAGCTGATCAGCCTCAGCTGCTGGCTTGTCATCAGCAGCACACACCTGCAGAGAATCACACACACCTTGTTACGGGGAAGGACGGACCCAAACGCACAGCTCAAAGTAAGGTTATTTATTAAGGGGAAAGAGAGGGAAAGGGGAGTGGGAGGACGGAGGAGCGAGACCCGGGGATGGGAGCCAGGGAACCAGTGAGGGCAGATGGATGGTGCAGGGAATGCCGGGGTTGAGTCCTGAGGGGGCCGGGAGCGAAGGCAGGGAAGGAGGATGGCGAAACGGGAGAGGCAGGAGGGCGAGTCCGGGGAGTAGGTGGCTGAGGAGAAGGCAGTGGGGGTCGGAGACTGACGCGTTGCAGCAGATAGGATGGGTGAAGGGGGGCGCCGAGGGAGGAGGACCAGGAGGGGAGCCAGGAGCCAGCTGACCGGAGTGGAACTGAGGATGGAAAAGACAAGAGAGGTAAGTACAGGGAGTTAACATGCAAACAGACAAGTTTCTACGCCTTAAAGCAGTCGGTACTAGGAGTTCACCCAGGTAGTAGCGACGACGATCAGGTCAAGACTGGAGTGAAGAGCCGGAGTAGATATACTGGTGGTGATGATGATGGCAGACAGGTGTGGAAGGCGGGAGCGAGAGCAGGCTGGCAGGTGTGGAGAATGAGCCGGTTGATTGTACACAGGAAGCAGGTGTGGCGGTCAGCTGGCATTGGAGATGAGGGAGAGGGAAAAAACAAAAACAACAAACAGCAGGCAGAGAAGCGGGAACAAAAGGCAGAAAGAAAAAACAAAAACACAAAATCAAATAAAAGGACAGACTCACGGTCAGCCGGGCCCCACCACAACAGTACCCCCTCCTCAACGGACGCCCCCAGGCGGACCACCAGGCTTGCCAGGATGGGCCCTGTAGAAATCATCCAGGAGAGTGCGGTCCAGGATTTGCTGGCCGGGATCCAGGAGCGTTCCTCCGGTCCGTAGCCGGCCCAGTCCACCAAGTACCGATAACCCCGACCCCTACGTCGCACGTCGAGGAGGCGGCGTACCGTGTAGGCCGGGTGGCCGTCGATCAGCCGCGGAGGTGGTGGAGCTGCCACTGGGACGGAGAGCGCGCTGGTGGAGACGGGTTTGATCCGGGAGACGTGAAGACAGGATGGACCTTGAGATGGGACGGTAATGTGAGCCTCACAGCAGTGGGGTTAAGCACAGCCTCGACCGTGTAGGGACCCACGAACCTCGGCGTGAGCTTCTTGGATGTGTTTGCAGCGGGAGGTCCTGGGAGGACAGCCACACCCTTTGGCCGGGCTGGTAGGCCGGGGCTGGTCTTCGGTGGCGGTCGGCCAGGCGTCTGTTGCGGGATGACGTCCGTTGCAGCGCGGCCCTGGCCTCCCTCCATACGCGTCTACACCGCCGTAGGTGTGCCTGGACTGACGGGACCGCTACTTCCTTCTCCAGGGCCGGGAAGAGCGGGGGTTGAAACCCCAGAGCGCACTTGAAGGGGGACATCCCAGTGGCAGCGCTGGGCAGGGAATTGTGGGCGTATTCGATCCATGGGAGGTGGGCACTCCAGGAAGAGGGGACACGGTACGCCACACACCTGAGGGCTGCTCCCAGGTCCTGGTTGGCCCGCTCGGTCTGCCCGTTGGTTTGCGGATGGTGTCCGGACGACAGGCTGGCCGTAGCACCCAGGGCTTGACAGAAGGATTTCCAGGCTTGGGAGGTGAACTGGGGTCCCCGGTCAGACACGATGTCTTGGGGTATGCCATGGAGCCGGAAGACGTGGAGGACGAGAATCTTGGCGGTCTCCAACGCCGTGGGAAGCTTCGGCAGGGGTATGAAGTGGACTGACTTGGAGAAGCGGTCCACCACTGTCAGGATAACGGTGTTGCCCTGGGAATTCGGCAACCCGGTGACGAAGTCCAGGGCGATGTGGGACCAAGGCCGACCGGGGATGGGTAGGGGGCGGAGTAGACCGGCGGCCGTTGATGGGATGGTTTAGCCCGGGCACACACCTCGCAGGCGGCCACGAAGTCCCGGCAGTCCTTCTCCGCTGTGTCCCACCAGAAGCGTTGGCGGAGCAGGAACAGCGTGCGGGCCCGGCCGGGATGGCAGCTAAAGCGGGAGGCGTGTGCCCACTGCAGGACCTGGGAACGGGCTCCGGGAGGGACGTAGAGTCGGTCTGCCGGTCCGGTACCAGGGTCGGGGTCGGTGGTCTGGGCACGGCGGACGGTGGACTCCACTTCCCAAACCAGGGAGGCCGCCAGGCAGGAGCGAGGAAGGATGAAGTCAGGCGGGCTCTCAGGATCATCAGGGGCGTGGAGGCGAGACAAGGCGTCCGGTTTGGTGTTTCTGGGTCCGGGACGATAGGACAGAGAGAATTCAAAACGGGCAAAGAAAAGGGCCCACCTGGCTTGCCGGGAATTGAGTCTCTGGGCGGAGTGAAGGTAGGAAAGGTTCTTGTGGTCAGTCCAGATGATGAAGGCTGCTGGGCACCCTCCAGCCAGTGCCTCCATTCCTCCAACGCCAGCTTGACGGCCAGGAGCTCCCGGTCCCCCACACTGTAATTCTGTTCTGTGGGAGAGAGGCGTTTGGAAAAAAAGGCACAGGGGTGAAGCTTATGGTCGGAGGGTGAACGCTGGGACAGAGTGGCTCCCACCCCCGAACTAGAGGCGTCTACCTCCACCACGAACTGGAGGGAGGGGTCGGGATTGGAGAGGACAGGGGCGGTGGTGAACAAGGACTTAAGACGTGCGAAGGCTGCAGCGGCCTCGGGGGACCAAACAAACGAAACAGACGGGGAGGTGAGGCGAGTGA
The DNA here is from genome assembly GCF_008692095.1 of Etheostoma spectabile. NCBI lineage: Eukaryota > Metazoa > Chordata > Actinopteri > Perciformes > Percidae > Etheostoma > Etheostoma spectabile. Next base: position 31,328 of record NW_022604590.1, on the reverse strand, counting down.
GGGGGGCGGCTACGGAGCTGTAGTGGCGAATGAAACGCCTGTAGAAATTGGCGAAACCCAGGAAACGCTGCAACTGCTTAACAGAGGTGGGGACGGGCCAGTCCACTACAGCTTTGATTTTGTCGGGGTCGGCACGTAGCCGCCCGCCTTCAATGATAAAACCGAGAAAGTGAACGGAGGGGACGCTGAACTCACACTTCTCTGCTTTGACGTATAACCGATTTTCCATGAGCCGCTGCAGCACTAACCGGACATGTTCGGTGTGTTGGACTGGGTCGCGGGAGAAGATCAGAATATCGTCCAGGTAAACAAACACGAAGCGGTGGAGGTAGTCACGGAGCACATCGTTGACCAGGGCCTGAAACACAGCAGGGGCGTTAGTGAGACCAAAAGGCATAACCAAATACTCGTAGTGACCTAACGGCGTGTTAAACGCCGTTTTCCACTCGTCCCCCTCCCGGATCCGGACTAGGTGGTAGGCGTTTCTGAGATCGAGCTTAGTAAAGACGGCGGACCGGGAGAGGGACTCGTGTACGGAATCCATAAGGGGCAACGGGTACTTGTTTCTGACGGTTATGGCGTTGAGCCCCCGGTAATCGATGCAGGGACGGAGGGTCTTGTCCTTCTTGGCTACAAAGAAGAAGCCGGCGCCCAAGGGGGATGAGGAAGGGCGGATGATGCCGGCGGCGAGGGATTCTCTGATGTACTGCTCCATAGCCTCTCTCTCCGGACCGGACAGCTTGAACAAACGGCCACTGGGCAGGGGAGCGTCCGGGAGAAGGGCTATGGAGCAGTCATAGGGGCGGTGGGGGGGCAAGGACATGGCCTGGTCCCTACTGAACACCAAGGCCAGGTCGTGGTATTCAGCAGGGACCAGAGACAGGTCTGGGGGTTTGGGAGGTGGTGTGTCAGCATCGAACGTCTTACGGGGGGCTCGGGCGGCTAATAGGCAGCTGGAATGACATTCGGTGCTCCAGTTTCTGATCTTCCCCCGCGCCCAGTCCACATTAGGGTTGTGAGTTTTGAGCCAGGGGAGTCCGAGTACTACAGGGGTAGTGGGGGAGGAGATGAGGTGGAGTGAGAGACGCTCGTGGTGGTTGCCGGAGGTCAGGAGGTCTAGTGGGGGGTGCAGTGAGTGACGGTGGCCAGGTTCTGACCGTTGAGGCTGGTGGCGCGGAGGGGTGTGTCGAGAGGAACGTGGGGAATGCTGAGTTGACGGGCTAGCTCTACATCAATGAAGCTCTCGTCGGCTCCGGAATCGACTAGCGCCCCCAGAGGAACGGACACGTTGCGCCAGGACAGGGAAACGTCAAGCAATAAGCGATGTGGGGGAGTGGTACGGCTCGCCAGAGCACCCACCGCTACTGGCGAGCCTGGTCTTTGGCCGCACTGGGCAGGTGGAGAGGAAGTGGCCCGATAAGCCACAGTATAGACACAAACCAGAGCGGCGGCGGCGTTCGCGTTCCTCTGGGGTCAGGTGGGCTTTACCTAGCTGCATGGGTTCGGACGGTGGCGGGGAAACCGGCCGTGCCGGAGGAGCGGTGGGGCGTAGCTGGGAAGGCGAGGGAGCAGAGACCTAGGCGGTGGCGGACTAGGCCGGGCAGAGGTCGAGCCGCGATGGTGGCGTTCTCGGTCCCTCTCCGGAGGCGGTTATCCAGGTCGGTGGCTACACCGATCAGGCTATCCAGGTCTTCCGGCTCGTCCCTGGTGGCCAAAAGGTCCTTCAGCCGGTCACTGAGGCCCACCAGGAACAAGCTGCGGAGAGCCCTGTTGTTCCACCCCGACCCTGCGGCCAGGATGCGGAAGTCAACGGAGTACTCCGCGACGCTACGGTCTCCCTGACGGAGAGACATCAGGCGAGAGCTTTTCTCCAAACCCTGTACGGGCTGGTCAAACACCCTCCTCATCTCCTCCTCAAAGGAGGGATATGAGACAAGGAGCTCGGGCCTCGCCTGTCTCACCGCCGTGAACCAAGAGAGCGGCGGTCACGGAGCAGCCCAGCCACAAAACACACCCTGGCCTCGTCGGAGTGGAAAGTTACTGGCTGTCTGCTGAACACCAGGGAGCACTGCACTAGGAAACCCTCGCACGTCCCCAGCACACCGGAGAACTTTTCGGTGGAGAGACCGGAGTTTCAAAAGGGGGTGACGGAGCTGAATTACCCGGTGGAGCGTGTAGGGGGTACGGGGGGTACGGGCGGACGGGCTAACTGGTGCTGGGTCAAAAGCGAGAGTTGAAGGATCAGGGGAAGTGATCTGCCTGCCTAGCCGCTGTACCTCCTCAGTAAGGGAGCGAAGCGCCTCGGCCATAGCCGTAAGGGCAGAGGCATGATGGCCGAGCATAGCCCCCTGGGAGGCCACAGCGAAGGATAAATCGGGCGGGGAAGGCGAAGGATTGCGGGTTGGGGAAGAGCCGGCTGGGTCCATAGCTGACCTGATCGTACTGTTACGGGGAAGGACGGACCCAAACGCACAGCTCAAGTAAGGTTATTTATTAAGGGGAAAGAGAGGGAAAGGGGAGTGGGAGGACGGAGGAGCGAGACCCGGGGATGGGAGCCAGGGAACCAGTGAGGGCAGATGGATGGTGCAGGGAATGCCGGGGTTGAGTCCTGAGGGGGCCGGGAGCGAAGGCAGGGAAGGAGGATGGCGAAACGGGAGAGGCAGGAGGGCGAGTCCGGGGAGTAGGTGGCTGAGGAGAAGCAGTGGGGTCGGAGACTGACGCGTTGCAGCAGATAGGATGGGTGAAGGGGGGCGCGAGGGAGGAGGACCAGGAGGGGAGCCAGGAGCCAGCTGACCGGAGTGGAACTGAGGATGGAAAAGACAAGAGAGGTAAGTACAGGGAGTTAACATGCAAACAGACAAGTTTCTACGCCTTAAAGCAGTCGGGTACTAGGAGTTCACCCAGGTAGTAGCGACGACGATCAGGTCAAGACTGGAGTGAAGAGCCGGAGTACAGAGATATACTGGGGTGAATGATCGAGGGCAAACAGTTTGTAAAGGCGGGACAGAAAACAAACAGTTAATAAGGATATTATTGTGGCACAACACGAGGCAGGTTGATTCTTCAAAAGGAAGACAAAAATAGGCACAGGTCACAAGTCTCAGAGCAGGTCCGAGCATGAAGCGGGAACAAAAGCCTCTACTGCACACAGCCATGCCCCTCAAGCTGCCAAGCACTGAAAGCTGACAGCCTCACGGGTCAGCAGCACCCTGCAGACCACACACACACCTGCGGACAATACACAATACAACACAGCCCTTGACACCCCCTCCCATAAGAAGGAACCCTTTCCATTATCAGAAATTATAAGTTCACCATCAGTTCATCTGTACCCTCACTGATCCTCCTGTCCAAGCAGAAACTCACTCAAGTCCCCCAAAACTAGTCTCACCCACGGGACAGTGTGTCAGCAACAATAATGTCGGCTCCCTTCTTGTGTTTGATGCAAATGTTGTAACCCTGGGCCAAGATTGCCCAGCGCATCAAGCACTGATTGCTTTTGTACATCTGGGCCAAAAAGACAAGCGGGTTATGGTCAGTGTAGACAGTGACTGTAAATGAACTGCATCATACATACACGTCTAAGTGCTGTAGGGCAAGGAGCATTGCTAAGGTCTCTCTCAATGGTGGAGTAGTTCAGCTGATGACGTTTGAACTTAGTGGAAAAGAAACAAACAGGATGACACACGTCCCCATCACCGTCCTGCAACAACACAGCACCAGCTCCAGTGGCACTGGCATCCACCTCAAGCTGGAAAGGTTGAGAGTTAAAAGCATGGTTGCACTTATCATTCCACACAAAAAGAACCACAGGACTACACAACCTGGTCAGAGGAGCAACTACTACCGAGAAGTTCTTACAGAAACAGCGATAGTAACCTGCCACGCCTAAGAAACGCCTTAGTTCTCGTCTAGTGCTGGGCACTGGTAGAGAGACAACCGCAGCCACCTTAGCGTCCACGGGCCAGACCTGCCCCTGGCCAACCTGCTTACCAAGGTAATTAACAGTGGCCTTACCAAACTCACACTTGGCCAAGTTAAGGGTAAGCGAGGTATCCGACAGCCGTGGGAATACAGTTTCTAGACTGAACATGTGACTCCTCCACTCACTGGAGTAGACCACCACATCATCCAGATATACACTGTAGTTAGATACATCTCCTAATACACGCTGCATCAGGCGCTGAAAAGTGTCAGGTGCGTTCTTCAAGCCGAACGGCATCACAGTGTACTGCATAAATGCATCAGGAGTGACAAAGGCAGAGATTTCAGTAACCCGCTGTATCAAAGGAACCTGCCAGTATCCTTTGAGAAGATCAAGCTTTGAAATACACACAGCTGATCCAACCCGGTCAACACAGTCATCCATACGGGGTAAAGGAAAGGAATCTGACACAGTAACAGAATTCACTTTACGAAAATCCGTACAGAAGCAAGGACTACCATCAGACTTAGGCGCCACCAAGCACGGTGAACTCAAGGGACTATAGCTGGGCTTGGCAAGACCATTCTCTACCAAGTAGCAAATCTCTTTCCTCATGACCTCCCTTTTAGCGAGCGGACAGCGGTACGCATGCTGTTGAATGGGAGCAGCATTACCCAAGTTAATGACGTGCTCCAGCACACTTGTACGTGAGGGTACATCCTTTAGTACACTAGTATACCTGCCGAGCAAGCCAATCACATTCTGTTTGTGAAGCACGGGGAGATAGGACACTGCTGGTCAAGTTTTGATAAGAACTCAGTGTTTGCTAGCCTACCACACAGATGACCTTCACAGGGTGTCATCAATTCTGCCTCCAACTCAGGTTGAGTACCAACGAGAGAAGAAACCCCTACCACAGCAATCTATGGGGTCATCTCTAGCCCTCTCAGGTCAGACCCTCAAGGGAGAAAAGATTTCAGCATATTAATATAATAATACATTTTATTTAAAGACGCCTTTCTTGGCACTCAAGGACACCGCACAGAGAATTCATCAAATTAAGAACAGCAAAACAAATACTACACAACAGCAAAACAAATACTATACAGCAAAACGGCAATAGAAATTTAGGTGGAATAGGCTGTTTTAAACAGATGGGTTTTTAGTTGAGACTTGAAATGGGGGAATGAATCAATGTTTCTGAGTTGGGGGGGCAATGAGTTCCAGAGACTGGGAGCAGAGTGGCTGAATGCTCTGCCCCCCAGGGTGGTGAGACGGGCGTAGGGGACAGAGAGGTTTATAGAGGAAGAGGATCTGAGGGAGCGGAAGGGAGTGGGACGCTGGAGGAGATCAGACAAATATGGGGGGGCAAGGTTGTGGATGGCCTTGAATGCTAATAGGACTTTGAATTTGATACTGGACTGGGAGCCAGTGGAGCTGTTGGCGCACAGGAGTGATGTGGTGGATGGAGGGGGTTTGAGTAATGATGCGGGCAGCTGAATTCTGGACGAAGTGAAGTTTATGGAGGGATTTGTGAGCGAGACCGAAGAGGAGAGAGTTGCAAAAATCGAGACGGGAAGTGACAAGACTGGACAAGGATTGCAGCACTGTGGGTAAGGGAGGGGCGGAGGCAATTGATGTTACGTAGGTGGAAGTAGGCAGACCGGGTAATGTTATTTATATGGGGTTGAAAGGATAATGTGCTGTCAAGGAAGACACCTAGACTCGGGAGGGTGAGACGGAACAGTTGTCAATTGTGAGAGAAAAAACTGTTTTGGAAAGAGTGTTTTTGGTGCCTATGAAGAGAACCTCGGTTTTATTAATTTAATTTAAGGAAGTTTTGGTGAACCAGGTTTTTATTTCAGAGATGCAATCTGTAAGGGAGGTGGGCGGGAGAGTGGACGAGGGTTGGGTGGAGAGGTAGAGCTGGGTGTCATCGGCGTAACAGTGGAAGTGGATGTTAAATCTGCGGAAGATATTGACGAGGGGAAGCAGGTAAATGATGAAGAGTAGGGGCCCCAGGACAGAGCCCTGGGGCACACCTGAAATGACAGAGGAGGGAATGGTTTTACAGTACTTGAGTTGAAGGAACTGGGTGCGGCCAGAGAGGTGAGATGTGAACCAGTCTAACGGAGTGTGGGTGATGCCAATGGAAGATAGCCTATTGAGGAGGGTGGTGTGACAGATGGTGTCAAATGCTGCACTCAGGTCGAGGAGGATGAGGATGGTGAGGAGTCCAGAATCAGCTGCCATGAGGAGGTCGTTGGTGATTTTGACGAGTGCTGTTTCAGTGCTATGAAGGGGGCGGAAACCGGACGGGAACTGTTCATACACGTTATTGTGGGATAGGTGAGAATGGAGTTAAGAGGCAACTGTTTTTTCAAGAATTTTGGAGAGGAAGGGTAGATTGGATATAGGACGGAAGTTGTTGAAGTTGGATGGGTCGGCACCAGGTTTTTTCAAAATAGGGGTGATGGCAGCAGTTTTGAAGGATGTGGGGACAGTTCCAGTGGTGAGGGAGGAGTGGATGAAAGCAGTGATGAGGGGGACCAGGGACGGAAGGTAGGCTTCAACAAGTTGGGTGGGGAGGGGATCAAGTTGACAAGTAGATGGCCCGGATGAGTTCTTTGATTTCTGAAATAGTGGTGAGACGGAAGGAGGAGAATGAGTGTGTGGATGAGTGAAAGTTATCTGAGATGCTGAAGTGAGGGATTGATCCAAGATGCTGGTGGATGTTCTTGATGTTTTCTGTGAAAAAGGACATTACCGAGTTGCAGAAGGAGGTAGTATACAAATGGGGAGGGAGAAAGTCCTGGGGTTGGGTGACATTGTTAAGTAGGGAGAACAGTGACTTGGAGTTTCCTTTGTTGGCAGTGATTATTCTGGAGTAGTAGTGGGATTTGGTTCTGGCAATGGAGCCCTTGTATTGTAGGATGTGGTTGTTGTACATTTCTTTGTGAACAGTGAGACCAGTTTTTCTATGGAGACGTTCAAGTTGCCGACCTTTGGCTTTCATGAGACGCAGATTGGGGGTGAACCAAGGGGCGGAGACGGAGAAAGGAACGTATCTGTTTTTCAACGATGCAGGAGAATTGAGAAGATTATGGAGTCCAGTGTTGTAATGAGAGATCAGATCATCGGGGGTGGAGAGATTGTGAGTGTCAGGAAGGCAGGAGGAGTGGATAGTTGAAGTGAGTGTGGCGGGGTTGATATTCTTTATGTTCCGAAATGTAATAAGGCGTGGTATTTTTGAGATGGAGAGACTGAGTTTCACTGTAAATGAGGAGAAAATTGTCAGTTATGGGGAGCTCATCTGCTGTAAGGTCAGATGGGGTGACACCAGAGCAGCAGATTAAGTCCAGAATATGTCCTTTGGAGTGTGTAGGAAAAGTGGTATGTTGCCAACATCCAAAACTGTCTAAGCAGGAGGTGATGTCTTTGGTGAGAGGCAGGTTGATATTGTCCATGTGGATATTGAAATTGCCCAGCAGTATTATGTTTGGTGAGAGAGAGGATAAGTGGGTGAGGAAAGCAGCAAAGTCATTTAAAAAAAGAAAAAAAAGAAAATCACTATTCGATTGAGGGGGGCAGAAGACAGTAGCAATGATGGTTGGAGTGGGACCAGACAACTTGCAGACAGCAGATACAAAAGAGCTTGAGACAGGCTCAGACAACCTGCGAGACCTTCCACTTCTCTCGGTAGATTGTCGTGAGACCTCCTATATATGACATAAGCAGGTCTTCCGTCTACACTCAGACATACGGATAACATAGTCGGTATAGGAAACTTTACCTTCCACCACGGACCTGAGAACCGGGCAGCAAGAGCAGAGCCAGTTGTGGGCAGCAAGACCAACACCTTGTCACCAGGGGGAAACTGTCGCTCAACTGCCTTCTTGTCAAAGCGTCTCTTCATTTTGACCCGAGATGACGAGAGTGACTCCTTGGCCAAACGTGTAGCATGGTGCAGACATTCTCTACAGCAAGATACAAAATCCAATACGTTATTTCCACCAGAGTTACCACCTACTAGCTTCTCCTTCAACGGGCCACGCATATTGTGACCGAACACTAGCTCTGCTGGAATAAACCCTAGAGATTCTTGCTTTGCATCACGGACAGCAAAGAGAACAAAAGGCACACCCTCATCCCAGTCATTCCCAGTCTCATAACAGTATTTCTACAGCATAGATTTCAAGGTCTGGTGCCAGCGCTCAAGCGCACCATGTGACTCAGGATGACAAGCACTGGACACCGAGTGGGAGATACCATAAGACTGGAAGGTCTGCTTGAAAATCCTGGACAGGAAGCTTGTTCCCTGATCAGTCTGTATGGTCGTTGTCAGACCATAAGTTGTAAAAAACTAAATCAATGCTTTAGCGGTTACCTTGTGCAAAGAAATAGCCTCAGGGAAATGGGTAGAAATACACATCATGGTGAGCAAAAACTGATTCCCAGACTTAGCTTTGGGCAATGGATCCATGCAGTTGACCAAAAAAATGCAAAAAAGGTTCACCAACTGCAGGAATAGGATAGACTTTCCCCCCTGCAATATCATTCCCCATGATAAAGTCAATGCCATCAATAGGGAATCCTGACCGAGCGCCTACTGTGAAAAACCCCGGTCACCATACTGTACATGAACCTGATACATCGGTGCTGGCACAAAACCCATTTCAATGCCCCTCACAACTGCACACACGCTTGAGCTAGGTCCCAGCGGCAGAACATCAGGCAGGATCAGTGACTGCGAACAAGCCGTGTCTTGCAGTATTTTTACTGGATGCTGATCCTCAGATTTCCCTAAAAGAGACACAAAACCATTTACATACATACCACCATTTACAAAACCACCAAAACAGAAGGTTTAGAACAGTCATCAGGCACCTCAGAAGCCACAGATTCCAATGACTGGACTCTGGGAGAAGTTTTAATCAATCCCACCCCCTTCGGCAGTCAAATGACCAGATTTACGACAGAAGCATAGTTTTTTTTAGACCTTGGATGCAAGGAAGCGCTTTCATAACGCACTGGAAGATCTGCACCTTGGGGAACTTCACGTGGGGAAGTATCACGTTTGCTAAAAACGGCCTTATGAGTGAGCGTAATGAGTGAGCACATCAGCCTGAGTGGCAGCTTGCTGCTCGTTTAACCCTTGTGTTGTCTTCCCGTCAACAATGGTCACTTTTTTTCAACATTATTATCGCTTTTTCCGACATTTGTGTCACTTTTTGAATGTTGTGAGTGTCTTTTTGTTGATGTTTTTGGTGTTTTTTCTCCAAAGTTTATTGATATTTTTAATGTTCTGGATTTTCAGCGCTTATTTCGGTGGCCCATTTTTTGTGACAAAGAAAAAAGAAAATGAACTGAAAACGGGTCAATTTGACCCAAGGACAACATGAGGATTAAATACACAATAGTACACTCAGGTTCGCAGTTTTTAAACTCCAACAATATTAGCTCACGGAAAAAAGACAGATTGGCAACCTTACACGCTGCACACCACCACCTTTCTCTCTTGCAAAGTCCACACACACAACTAGCTGTGGCTTTTCCTAAGACTGCGGAAACGCTGTCTGTAGGCCTCAGGCACCAGCTCATATGCTTGCAGAATAGCACTCTTTACCTTATCATAAGCAAGCCCCTCCTCCACAGACAAAGAGGAGCAGGCGTCTTGAGTTTTACCCACTAACTTACACTGCATTAAGATAGCCCACACGTTCGTAGGCCACTGCAGAGCAGCATCAATACGCTCAAATGCACCAAAGTAAGCTCCTACCTCTGACTCACTGAAAACAGGAACCAATGTAATGATATACTACACGACCTGCAAGAGATACATGCATTCATAATCAAAACGGATGTGAACGAGCTAGCTTTTTTGATAGAATGTCTATCAATGTCTTCATAATTTGGTGTGTTGCAAATAAAAATGTCTGACACAAAGCTAAAGAGATCACTTGTGTCTAAAACAAATCATGGAGAGTCAAAGAATATACAGGCGTGGCTCCAACAATCACTGTGGTTCAAAGGTTTTTACAGCCTCAGGACACCTATACCTTACATGCACCTGCTTTGAAACATTTCCCAAGAAATAGGGTAGTGGTTAACGGCATTGACAAACAATTTCTGATTGATCTGGTAGATATCAGTGTGAATATTCATCAGAGAATGATAATGTGCTATATCTGTTGACCTGTATCAATGTGTTTTCTAAATACGCCTGGGTTAGGTGTCTTACAGTTTTTTTGGATTGCTTAAGCACAATTTTCAAAACAGGGCCCGTGTTTTCAAAACACTACACACAATTAGCACAACCACACACACAATTAGCAAAACACTACAGATCCTTTGCATAATTAAACACTCTTGTAAAAACTATACACTTCTGTTTAAAAACCACACTTTGTTACCATATGAAACACACACGTTTCACATTACTATACTCTGTTTGCACGAGTAACACTCTGCTGTGATAAACCTAAAACACTTTTAGCACTTCTACTTCCCTATGATTGGAGTTGGCTACCATCAACAAAGTACAAATATAATGTAAATTCACCAAACACTACACAAGACCAATGTTGCAGACTGAAGAAACTCATTTATTTCTCAACACGCCCAAAATGTTGACATGGAGATTCACAATACTGTAACAAAATGTCACTTTACGTATTGTACTTTAAGTTTACTGTAAAAAACAAAACAAAAACCAGACATTGCCTCTTCGCCTAGCTGGATCTGGCCAGAGAATTTCATCAACATCGCAGGCAATGTTGTCATTAGCAAGACACCTTGGAAAGAAACGTCTTGAATGACGAATCCATCCTTGCATTGCTGCTACCTCCATCTGGTCACAGGCCTCCTCCATGGCTTGGATGAGGGGTACCTCAGCCTGGAGACGGAGATCATATACCTTCCACCGCCATGCCGAGAAAAACTCTTCTATAGGGTTGAGAAATGGAGAGTATGGTGGAAGATATAGGACGGTGAAATGTGGATGTTGCTGAAACCAGTTCTGAACCAGAGCAGAGCGGTGGAAAGACATATTGTCCCAGACAACAATGTATTGCATATGATCGATTTGATTTGCTGCTGTTATGTTGTGCAATTGGTCCGAGAATGTAAGTATGAGTGCTGTGTTGTAAGGGCCCATATGGGCATGGCGGTGGAGGACCCCATTCTGTGTAATGGCTGCACAGAGTGTTATATTACCCCCACGTTGCCCTGGGACATTGACTATAGCCCTGTGGCCAATGATGTTTCTTCCCCTCCTTCGTGTTCTCGTCAGGTTGAACCCAGCCTCATCTACGTAAATGAACTCATGCTGGATCTCCTCTCCATCCATTTGTAAAACTCTCTGAAGAACAGTGTCAGGCAAAATTGTGTTCAGTGTAGATCTAGTATACATATTACAGTACAGTAAAAGATTATGAGACAGTATGCAAGATCACAATGCTTAGGTGAATACATACCTCTGCATAATCATGCCGCAGTCGTTTCACCCTTTCGGAATTGCGCTCGAAAGGCACTCGATAAATTTGCTTCATTTGAATATGTTTTTTTATTAGGATGCGTGCCAGTATTGATGTTGAGACCTGATGGATATTGTTGAAACCGACGTGGTTATTGACAATGTTAGCTTGGAGCTGATTGAGGGTTATAGCATTGTTGGCCAAAACCATGTTTACTATCTCCCTCTCTTGCGGTTCTGTGAACATAGGTGGCCTTCCCCCTAGTCGTTCCTGACCCTCAATCCTATGTAGAGAAAAAAACAGTAAACAATAGTACAGTAATTTCACAGGAAAAGGTAACAGAAGTGCTGATAGTGCATAGAATACAGTACTGTAAGCAGTTGCTGAAACCGTGCAGATGTTTTTGATATGATATTTTTACAATACCTATTTTTCAGTCGCAATGTTCTTTTCACACTTGCCACTGTGTATCGGCTTAGATTTGGCTGTCCAGCCTCCCTCAGCGTCAGGCCGTGGTTGACAACGTGGTCAACCAGTGTTGCGCGGATCTCATTTGTCAGATTCGGTCCTCTTTGAGCACCTTCTTGTCTTCCTCTTCCTCTTCCTCTACCTCCAGCATGGCCTCCATCTCTTCCTCTTCCGTTGATTCCTCCTCTGTTGATTCCTCTTCCTCCCCTTCCTCCTCTTCCTCCTTGTCCTTCTCCTCCTCCTTGTCGTCCTCCTCCTTGTCCTTGTCCTCCTCCTTCTCCTCCACCTCGTCCTCCACCTCGTCTTAATATTTCTCTGACTCTTTCCATTGTGTTTGAAGACCGATGAACTCACCTGCTGCTTTTTATAGTGCTTATACACCTGATTGGTGAGTCTACAATTAAGCAAACAAGTGTTTGCACACCTGATGACTGTGTTGAATCAATTGGTTGGAAGGTGCGGTAATTTGACAGTCAGTGCTTTGGTATTGCAAGGAAGTGACTTCATAATAGATTTTTGTGTGTAATGTATGTTAAGTGTGTTTAGTGTTTTGCAAATCACTGTGTGTAGAGTTTTGCAACAAGTGTGAGGTTGACAATGTGCTTATAGTTGTGCAAATATGGGCTGATGTTTTGCTTCTTGAGTGTAAGGTTTTGCTAATTGTGTACTACTTTTAACTTTAGTGTGTAAGCAATCCAAAAAAACTGTAAAAACTAAACTGGTCCAGTTGTCACAAATGGCTTTAAGAAATACTATCTGAAGGGAGAATACCCTAGAAAGTTCAAACAGATGAGGGAAAGGAGTTTTATAATACCACTTTACAAAGTTTGCTGGATCAATATAAAATTCCCCATTTCTCAATATCAAATGAGACAAAAGGAAGTGTGGTGGAGCGATTGAATCTGACCTTCAAAGCACGTATGTGGAGATATTTAACATCTGAGAGAATATTTAAATCTTACAATTTGTTGGCTGGTCTTTCTGATCACAATTTAATCCTTGTGGCCAGAAAGCTCTCTAAAAAAGAGATTTGGTTATTCTGTTAGAGAGCGTGAGTTTGTTGGAATCCCCAAAAAACATCAGGAAGGATTTAATAGTGCCGTCCCCCAGATTGACTGGGATCACATATTGTTGGGAAAAAATTGTGAAGTGGATTGTGAATCTTTTGTAGCAACAATTGAGAGAACAATGAAAGATTTTAGTTGTAAAGTTAAACACAAATACAATAAAAACATACTTCCCTGGATGAACTCTGACATTCTCAAACTAATGAAAGAGAGGGATCTTACGTTAAAAAATAGACTAAAAATCTGTTTACAACATTGAGGAATAAAACTGTTAAAGCTGTACGCAAGGCCAAAGCAGACTTTTTCTTGACCATAATAGAAAATGCTAAAGGGGATTCTAAAAGAATTTGGAACCAACTGAAAAAACTTGCAGGACAGGACACAAAAAGTAAACGACTTTTAGAAATTAAGATAAATGGACAAATTACAAATAACTCAAACAAAGTTGCAGATGCCTTCAATACTTTCTTTATTGAATCTGTATCCACTATTGCCCAAAGCTTCCCATCTAACAATCTAAATAGTTGTCCGATAAAGAATTCAGAGCCAATTTTTAATCTAGGCACAGTCACAGAATCCGAAGTTTTACAGACAATAAGAACACTAAAAGCTTCCAGAGCTAGAGACATATTTGGCATAGATATGTGCATGCTCAAAGATCTCAGTTCCACATTGTTAACACCAGTAACCAAAATTACCAATCTCTCCATTATTGAGGCAGTATTTCCAAGTGTGTGGAAGTCAGCTGCTGTTGTTCATATTTTCAAAAATGGAGATCGATTTTCAGTGGACAATTACAGACCAATCAGCATCATACCTACTGTGTCAAAAGTGGCAGAGAAACTACTTGCCCAACAAATAATAATACATTTGAATACCACTAAATTTTCCCTTCATTCAATGCAATTTGGTTTCAGAACTCAACACTCCACAGAAACTGCTAATTGTTTTTTCATAGAAAATATCAAACATTTATTGGATAAAGGTGGCGTGGTTGGAGCTGTGTTTCTCGATCTAAAAAAAGCCTTTGACACTGTAAACCATAAAATATTAAACAAACTAAGAAAATTTAACTTTTCCTCAGATGCATTAAAATGGATAGAATCATATTTATCGAATCGTTCACAGTCCGTCAGGATTAGTGATTACCACTCACCGCCCCTCGCCATATGCACAGGGGTAACTCAAGGTTCTATTTTAGGGCCTCTGCTGTTTTCACTTTATATAAACGACCTTCCTTCAGTTTGTCCTGACGTCTAGATTCAGATGTATGCAGACGATACAGTTATTTATACCCATGGTAAAAACACAAAACAAGTGGCTGAAAAACTTACACAGTCTATGGACCATGTCTCTGATTGGCTAAATCAATCCTGCTTAAAACTTAATGTAAATAAAACAGTGTCAATGTGCTTTTCTAAATCAAACATTGTAAATAATCAGGCAGATATTTATGTGACTGGGGAAAAAATAAAAGCTGTGTCAGAATTCAAATACCTAGGCATTTTATTAGACTCTAAACTAACTTTTAAATCACAGATATAAAGGTGTGCAATCGGGTCAAATTTAATATTGCAAATTTCCGGTTCATAAGATCACACTTGTCACTTCAGGCAACGAAAATGTTCATGTACAGTATGGTTCTGTCTCACATCACTTACTGTCTAACAACCTGGTCACAGGCAAACAAAACAACACTAAAATCCTTAGTCACTTTAAAAACAGATAATCAAAATTCTGGATAAAAAACCATCAAGATATCACCATTGTGCCATTTTACAAAAGCATAAACTTTTAAGTTGGGAAAATGTCATTAAGTATTCAAACCTCTGTTATACAAAATCATCCATGGTCTGTCATCTCCTCCACTCAGTCAGTTTGTGACCATTAGGAACTCCACACAGAGAGTAACACGAGGGTCGGCCCGAGGAGACTGTGTTGTTCCTCTGCGGAGAAGTGCATTTAGTCAGAGTGCCTTTTCAGTCACAGCAGCACGGGAGTGGAACTCTGTCCCTCAGAACATCAGAGACCTCACCACTTACACTCTGTTCAAAAAACATCTAAAAAGCTGGTTCGTAACACATCAGACATGTCGGCATTAATAAGAAAATGTATTTTCACTCTACCCAACCGTGCTGCAACTTGTGTCTCTATTGTGTTTATGTGTAGTATCTTTTTTTATTTTTATTTTCCCTAATGTCTGTATTACATTTGTACACTGTATTTATCAACGTGTTGTAAAGAGTTTTATTCTGTTTTACTACTTTTTTATTTGTATTGTTATTGTTGTTTTTTTAGGGAGAAAATTTAAAGATCGGTCCAGGGACAACGGATGAAAAATAGCCTTTTGGCTAATTCTGGTGCATTTACAGCGATGTTGATTAATGTACACTGTCCCTGTCAAATAAATTATTAAATAAATAAATAAATAAATAAACTTACGAAGATATATCGATGCAATTCCCAACCTGGTTACTGCTTACAATTCTTCATACCATCGGTTAATAAAGATGGCCATCTTTATTGACTCAGTGAATAAATACAATGAGAAGGATGTCTTTACCAATCTCTACAAATTGAAACCACCTGGACTGGTACCCTTTACATTTCCACTGGGAGACACTGTTAGGACATCAAAACACCGTGGGTTATTTAGAAAAGGTTATGAAAAATCTTTTACAGATGAGTTTTTTTTACAATAGTGAAACGATAGGCCGCATACCCCCGGTTTATAAACTAAAAGCTATTAGTGGTTAGTAATTCAATTCATGGGTTTCTGAAAAAGACATTCTCGATATCAAATAAATAGTATGTAAAATGTGTAACTAGTCATTTAGACTTGGCTGTGAAAAGCACCGGGACAATGAATAAGAATGGGTTCTTTGTCACACTGCCCAGTAATTCTTCATCATTAGTATATCCAAATAATAACATATGTATATTCAGAACCAAGCTAGCTAAGCCGATCCTTTTACAGAACCCCTATGAAGTAGGACTTATTGAAATCCAATACCCCAAGGTATTGAGCAGCTTCACAGCAGACGACTCCAAAGTGGAAATCTTTGACACAAAAGCTAAAAAGATGTATCATGTTAAACTATCGGTGGGATGGTATGAGTCTATACAGAGCATTATTAATGAGTATAATGCGAAATGTATAATTAACTCTGCCGTAGCACATGTGAACATGAGTTTTAATAATATCACGAATAACGTTTTCTTTTCAGGGGTTTTTGGATGCCATGTGACATTTAAAGGCTGATTAGCCAAAATACTTGGTTTT
Source organism: Etheostoma spectabile (assembly GCF_008692095.1). Classification (NCBI taxonomy): domain Eukaryota; kingdom Metazoa; phylum Chordata; class Actinopteri; order Perciformes; family Percidae; genus Etheostoma; species Etheostoma spectabile. The sequence continues at coordinate 15,110 of NW_022604590.1, read as the reverse complement.
GTCCCAGACAAGCCCTTTGAAATACTGCTTGCCCTTTTTAAAAAGCGTAGTGTTGCCCCACATCCCGTCGACATTCATGCTGGCAGATATAAAATATTTATCTATAGTGACATTGTAGATTATCAGATAGTAGGCAATAGCCACGTGCCACTTCTCAGATGCATAAATGCATTGGACGAGAGCGGACGCATGCCCACTCTGAGTTACGGCGCCCCTCACTACGCATCTGTCACGCCCAACAATTAGCAATATAAAAATCGAATTACGTGACGACAAGAGTAAAGTTATCCAGTTCTCATATGGAAAAGTTATAGTCAAATTACCTTTTAGACCTGTAAAACAGCATTAAAATGATGTGTAAAGCATACAACGGCAATGATGGGCGTTTTATGTCCTATTATATGAATCAGGCCGGCGGAAAATTACCCGGTTTCTTTGGAGCAAGTACACAATACGGCAATGGACTAGGTGGAATATTTAGGAACTCGTTCCGCATGGCTGTCCCCTTTTTAAAAAAGGGGTTTGATCTGGCAAAACCACACCTGAAAACAGCGGCCACAGGAATTATTAGTGATGTGTTATCCAATGTAAGAAGTGCTGTACCTGCAAGGCAACAGGGTAGTGGCCTTATGGTATACAGCCGTGGACCGCTAAAAACCCCACCCTCAGGATGTGGGCGTAGCCACCCAGCATATAAAAGACTTACAGTGGTGTGAAAAAGTGTTTGCCCCCTTCCTCATTTCCTGTTCCTTTGCATGTTTGTCACACTTAAGTGTTTCGGTACATCAAACCAATTTAAACAATAGTCAAGGCAACAGTTGGAGTTGCAGCTATCTTTGATTCTAGTCTACTAATTAGCTCTAAACCTAAACTAAATTATAACTCATTTGAAAGTCTTGTTCTTAGTCTTTCACACCCAAGTTGGAAATCAATGCAACCAGTTCTATTTGTTATAGTGTACCGAGCACCTGGTCCATACTCTGAATTTTTATCCGAATTTGCAGAGTTTCTATCAAACTTAGTGCTAAAAACGGACAAAGTTATTATATGTGGACGATGAGAATGATAGCCTTAGCACTGCGTTTATCTCTCTATTAGTTATTGGCTTCTCTCAAAGTGTACATAAACCTACTCACCATTTTAACCACACCCTCGATCTTGTTCTGGTACATGGTGTTGAAATTGAACATTTAATAGTGTTCCCACAGAATCCCTTCCTATCTGACCACTGTTTGATAACTTTTGAGTTTATACTGCTGAACTACACGCCATTAGGCAAAACGTCCTATACAAGATGTCTATCTGATAGTGCTGTAGCTAAATTTAAGGATGCAATTCCGTTAGCATTTAATTCATTACCAAGTCCCAAAGTAACGGAGGACTCCTATGCTATTAGTCCCTCCCAAATCGATCATTTTGTTGATAGTGCAGCAGGCTCGCTACGAATGACTCTAGACTCTGTTGCCCCTCTAAAAAAGAAGATAATAAAACAAAGAAGGTTAGCTCCATGGTATAACACTGAAACTCGCAAATTAAAGCAAATATCGCGGAAACTTGAGAAGATCTGGCGCTCCACCAAACTGGAAAATTCTTGTTTAACCTGGCAAGATAGTCTTAAAACGTATAGGAAGGCCCTCCGTAATGCCAGAGCAGCGTACTACTCGTCATTGATAGAGGAAAATAGGCACAACCCCAGGTTTCTTTTCAGTACTGTAGCCAGGCTAACGGAAGGTCACACCTCTACTGAGCCAAGTATTCCCATAGCTCTTAGTAGTAACGACTTTATGAGGTTCTTCAATGATAAAATTACAACTATTAGAAGCAAAATTCACCAAGACCTGCCTTTAACTGGCTTAACCTTAGAAACAGCTGTAAAACCAGATACATGTTTTGACTGCTTTGCTTCACTTGATCTTTATCAATTTAATTCAATTATTTCTTCATCTAAGCCATCAACCTGCCTCTTAGATCCCATCCCGACTAGGCTACTTAAAGAGGTTTTACCATTAGTCAACACTTCGCTACTGAATATAACCAATTTGTCTTTATTAACAGGCTATGTACCACAGTACTTTAAAGTAGCTGTAATTAAACCTCTTCTGAAAAAGCCAAACCTTGATCCAGATGTTTTAGCCAACTATAGACCTATATCCAACCTTCCATTTCTCTCTAAGATTCTTGAGAAAGCAGTCGCCAAACAGCTGTGCGACTTTCTGCATAGCAACAGCTTATTTGAGGATTTCAGTCAGGATTTAGAGTTCATCATAGCACAGAGACAGCACTTGTGAAAATTACTAATGACCTCCTAATTGCTTCAGACAAAGGACTTATCTCTGTACTTGTGTTATTAGATCTTAGCGCTGCATTTGATACCATTGACCATTATATCTTATTACAGAGATGGGAACATTTAATTGGCATTAAAGGGACTGCTCTAAGCTGGTTTAAGTCTTATTTATCAGATCGATCTCAGTTTGTTCATGTTTACGATGAATCCTCTGTGCACGCCAAGGTTAGTCATGGAGTCCCACAAGGATCTGTGCTCGGTCCAATCCTGTTCACTTTATATATGCTTCCTTTAGGCAGTATTATTAGGAAACACTCCATAAACTTTCATTGTTATGCAGATGATACTCAGTTATATCTGTCAATCAAGCCGGATGAAACTAATCAGTTAGCTAAACTTCAAACGTGCCTTCAGGATATTAAAACCTGGATCCATCCATCCATCTTCATCCGCTTATCCGGTATCGGGTCACGGGGGCAGCAGCTCCAGTAGGGGACCCCAAACTTCCCTTTCCCGAACCACATCAACCAGCTCCGACTGGGGGATCCCGAGGCGTTCCCAGGCCAGGTTGGAGATATAATCTCTCCACCTAGTCCTGGGTCTTCCCCGAGGCCTCCTCCCAGCTGGACGTGCCTGGAACACCTCCCTAGGGAGGCGCCCAGGAGGCATCCTTCCCAGATGCCCGAACCACCTCAACTGGCTCCTTTCGACGCGAAGGAGCAGCGGCTCTACTCCGAGCTCCTCTCGGATGACTGAGCTTCTCACCCTATCTCTAAGGGAGACGCCAGCTACCCTCCTGAGGAAACCCATTTCGGCCGCTTGTACCCTGGATCTCGTTCTTTCGGTCAAAACCTGGATGACCTGTAATTTTCTAATGTTAAACTCAGATAAAACTGAAGTTATTGCTCTCGGACTCAAGCACCTCCGTGACGGACAATCCAAAGATATAGTTACTCTGGATGGCATCACCCTGGCCTCCAGCACCACTGTGAAGAATCTTGGAGTCATCTTTGATCAGGACATGTCCTTTAATTCCCACTTAAAGCAAATTTCAAGGATCGCCTTTTTTCACCTACGTAATATTGTTAAAATCAGGAATATCCTGTCTAAAAATGATGCAGAAAAATTAGTCCATGTATTTGTTACTTCTAGGTTGGATTACTGCAATTCTTTACTATCAGGCTGCTCGAAAAAATCCATAAAGACTCTCCAGCTGATCCAGAATGCTGCGGCACGTGTTCTGACGGGAACCAGGAAAAGAGATCACGTTTCTCCTGTTTTAGCTTCTCTGCATTGGCTTCCTGTAAAATTTAGAATAGAATTTAAAATCCTTCTTCTCACCTACAAAGCTCTTCATGGTCAGGCTCCATCTTATCTTAAAGAGCTCATAGTACCTTATAGGGATGAGCCGAGTACTCGGCTGAAACGAGTATCCGGTACGGATACTCCGATGAGCCGAGTACTCGGCTGAAACGAGTATCCGGTACGGATAAAGCACTTTTGCCGAGTACAAGTATTATCCGAGTAATGCGAGTCAATATCTGTGCTCGGATTCATTGAAATTCTCCATTGACTGTGTCTCCATTCTGTGATAGGCTAGTCACAGTGCCAGTCACAACGCCTCTCCCTTACACTATTCTATGATAGGCTAGTCCCAGCGCCCCTCCCCTACACTATTCTGTGATTGGCTAGTCCCAGCACCCCGCCCTACACAGACAGACTCCCGTTGCTGTGTGCCTCTCACTCGCACACGGGACACGGAGAAGTGAACAGCTCTCTCCCCTCCTGGTCCGCGGGGATTTTTCTGTTAATATTTAGGGTTTCTTCAAGCTTCAGGTTTGTTTTATACTTAGGTTTGAACTAGTACCTAGTAACCAGGAGACTTCTGGTAACGCGGGGTTTGTTTAGACATGGTGTTGGTAGAATGGGACTTGAGTTGCATCTCTGCCGTCAGAGTTTTTTTTTTTTTTTTAAACTGCCTGCTGGCTCTACCAGTTTGTGTCAGTCTGAAACTTTCTTGCTGTGTTTATAAAAAAAAATAAAAGGCAGTTGCGGTATAAATGAATATTACAAATTAAGTTACTCTCTCTCTCTCTCTCTCTCTATATATATATATATATATCCTACTCACTCACAGACACACACTCACACATACCTGGTGGGAAAATAAAAAGAACCAATAAAAAAATGGATCACACTGATAATAGAAAAATTAAAAGTTAAAAAAATAAAGTTATATTATTGAGTATGAAACTCTCTTGTTACTTTTACTATTAATTGCAACCACATTGCTGTATTTATTGTTGCAAAACTTGTTATATACTGTAGGCCTATATAGTTTGTTACCATGACAACACCATTGATCTGAAGCTTGATGCTGTCATGTAAATAGTTTTCTAATCAGCAATAAATATAACAATTTCTGATCATTCATATCAATTGCATGCTTAAAATAACATACCGGTTAAAACCCCGCACATTTCAAGAGAACCCGACCCACTTCCGGGTTAAAACTGACCACTTCCGGTTTAGGCCCCGCCCACTCCGAGTACGGATCCGGATACAGACAATACAAGTGGTAAACAGATACAGATACAGATAATGCTGTACTCGCTCATCCCTAGTACCTTACAACCCTAGGAGAGCACTACGCTCCCAGAATGCAGGGTTACTGGTGGTTCCTAGAGTCTCTAAAAGTAGAACGGGAGCCAGAGCGTTCAGCTATCAGGCTCCTCTCCTGTGGAACCAGGTTCCAGTTTGGGTCCGGGAGGCAGACACCGTCTCCACATTTAAGAGTAGGCTTAAGACTTTCCTTTTTGATATAGTTAGGGCATAGAATCGAATATTGTTAGGGAGTAGTAGTTAGACACATAGTTTTCAGATTTATCTGTCATATAATCAAGAATATAATAGAACTAAAAGGGAGACTTGGCATACAGCCCGATCCGGTTGGGGGGAGTTCTAGCCCAGCCGGGCTGGAGCTCTCTTTACCTCGTCTCTCTTGGTTTTGTTGTAATAGTTTTATACAGCTGGGGACTTATTTTGATACACTAGTTAGGGCATAGAATCGAAATATGTTAGGGAGTAGTAGTTAGTTACATAGTTTTCAGATTTATCTATCATATAATAGAACTAAAGGGAGACTTGGCATACAGCCCGATCCGGTTGGGGAGAGTTCTAGCCCGGCCGGGCTGGAGCTCTCTTTACCTTGTCTCTCTTGGTTTTGCTGTAATAGTTTTAGACAGCTGGGGACTTATTTTGATACACTGAGCTCCTCTCTCCTATTCTTCCATCTTTTCATTTTGTGCCTCCATGTCCCAGAAATGCTTGTTACTAACCTAGCTCTGGGGAGTCATTCCCCGGAGTCCTTATGTTCTTTTTCCCAGCATGTTCCCTTAGATCAGAGAGGCTCGAAATCAGGGTAGCAGCTGTCGCCATGGTCCCGCTACACGTTCTGTGATGCATGTTCAACTGCTACACTGCAGTGCCCTGCTACGTCCTGCTGTGCCTTGTAATGCCGCACAGCGTCCTGCTATGCCATGAACTACTACAAAGAACTGCTACAAACTACTAATCTTTCTATTTTTGTTATTGCCACTCTTCATTCTAACCCAACCGGCCCGTCAGACACCGCTACCAAGAGCCTGGGTCTGACCGAGGTTTCTGCCTAAAAGGAAGTTTTTCCTCGCCACTGTCGCACTGTTGCTTGCTCTGGAGGAAACTACTAGAACTGTTGGGTCCTTGTAAATTCTGGAGTGTGTCTATCTGTAAAGTGTCTTGAGATAACTCTTGTTATGAATTGATACTATAAATAAAATTGAACACAAGTAAACACAAAATGCAATTTGTAAATGAAGGTGTTATTATTAAAGGTGAAAAAAAAAATCCAAACCATTATGGCCCGGTTTGAAAAAGTGATTGCCCCCTAAACCTAATAATTGGTTGGGCCACCCTTAGCAGCAACAACTGCAACCAAGCGTTTGCGATAACGTGCAATGAGGCTTTTACAGCGTCCTGGAGGAATTTTGGCCCACTCATCTTTGCAAAATTGTCCTAATTCAGTTACATTAGAGGGTTTTCGAGCATGAACAGCCTTTTTAAGGTCATACCACAACATCTCAATAGGATTCGGGTCAGGACTTTGGATAGACCACTCCAAAGTCTTCATTTTGTTTTTCTTCAGCCATTCGGTGGTGGCCTTGCTGGTGTGTTTAGGATCATTGTCCTGCTGCAGAACCCAAGTTCGTTTCAGCTTGAGTACACAAACAGATGGTCGGACATTCTCCTTCAGGATCTCTTGGTAGACAGCAGAATTCATAGTTCCTTTTATCCCGGCAAGTCTTCCAGGTCCTGAAGCAGCAAAACAGCCCCACACCATCACACTACCACCACCATATTTTACTGTTGGTATAATGTTATTTTTATGAAATGCAGTGTTCCAGATATACTTGGACACACACCTTCCAAAGAGTTCCACTTTTGTCTCATCGGTCCACAGAATGTTGTCCCAAAAGTCTTGGGGATCATCAAGATGTGTTGGGGAGAAATTGAGACGAGCTTTGATGTTCTTTTTGCTCAGCAGTGGTTTTCTCCTTGGAACTCTGCCATGCAGGCCATTTTTGCCCAGTCTTTTCCTGATGGTGGAGGCATGAACCTTAACTGAGGCAAGTGAGGCCTGCAGTTCTTTGGACGTTGTTGTGGAGTCTTTTGTGACCTCTTGGATGAGTCGTCGCTGCACTCTTAAGGGTAATTTTGGGCAGCCAGCCACTCCTGGGAAGGTTCACCACTGTTCCATGTCTTCGCCATTTGTGGATAATGGCTCTCACTGTGGTTCGCTGGATTCCCAAAGCTTTGCAAATGGCTTTATAACCCTTTCCAGACTGATAGATCTCAATTACTTTCTTTCTCAATTGTTCCTGAATTTCTTTGGGTCTCGGCATGATGTGTAGTTTAAGGATCTTCTGGTGACCTTACTGTGTCAAGCAGCTCCTATTTAAGTGATGCCTTGATTGTGATCAGGTGTGGCAATAATCAGGCCTGGGTGTGGCTAGAGAAATTTAACTCAGGTGTGGACAACCACAGTTTAGTATGTTTTAACAAGGGGGGCAATCACTTTTCACACAGGGCCATGATGGTTTGGATTTTTTTTCACCTTTAATAATAAACACCTTCATTTACAAATTGCATTTTGTGTTTACTTGTGTTGTCCTTGACTATTGTTTAAATTGGTTTGACGTTCCGAAACACTTAAGTGTGACAAACATGCAAAGGAACAGGAAATGAGGAAGGGGGCAAACACTTTTTCACACCACTGTATTTATCAAAAAGAAGACAGCGGCTAGAAGTTGCAGAACTCCGGCCAGACGCTCTTGGAGTTTGCCAAAAGACATTTTCTAGACCGGGTTATTTATTTTATTTTTTTGAGTGAAATTAATCATGGCATTCATTCATAATCAGTGTGAAGAGTGTGTGAAGACGGAGCTGGATCTATTTACTTTGCCATACACACAGACATCTGTTGAAAAATCAAGTTATACAGAAAGACCTCCTGTGTTGGCACTGACAGATACAGGGCCAATTGAGTTTTTTTATATCTGCTTCTGGTGAAGATTACATGGATTTTAATGACTTACACACACACACACACGGTGTGGAAATAAAAAAATAAAAAAATAAAAAAATAAATAAAATCACACTGATCATAAAAAAATAAAAAGTTAAAAAAAGAAAGTTATATTGAGTACGAAAACTCTTTATACTACTTACTTTATAATTGCAACCGCATGTGTTGTATTCATTGTTGCAAAACGTTCTGTATATAGTTTGTTTGTTACCATGACAACACCATTGATCTGAAGCTCAATGCTGTCATGTAAATAGATTTCAAATCAGCAATACAAATAATTTTTGACCAACTCATATCAATTGCATGCTTAAATAACATACCGGTTGAAGCCCCGCACATTTCAAGAGAACCCGACCCACTTCCGGGTTAAATCTGACCACTTCTGGTTTAGGCCCCGCCCAGTCCGAGTACGGATCCGGATACAGATAATTCATGTGGTAAACAGATACAGATACAGATAATGCTGTACTCGCTCATCCCTACTAACTACCAAAAGCTGTTATGGGTAAGCTACCAGCTATGGTTGTGGTAAATACACAGCCTAGTAACTTTCACTGATAAAGTGCATACAAAGTCTACAGGTCCGCTTATTTTATTATAACTTAAGATATTTATACATAAGATGAACTTAGCAAAATAGGTTTTAAAAATCAAATAGAAAATACATAGTCAGTTTTTACATTCAATGCCGTCTTATTAGGGATTCACATAAGGATTTTTCCTTACTGGCAAACATTTCATGTGACATTGATATATACATCAGGTAAAATAGAAATAAAAGCATTAAATAAGAATTAGTTTAAAATTCCAAATAGAAGTGTTAAAACTGTTTTAAAAATCAGGTAAAATAGAAAATTCAAAAAAAAAAATTTATAAAACAAATAGAAAATTACAACCATAATTCTGTGCACCGTGATGAAAATAAAAAACTAGCCCAGCGGTCATGCTAGGAGTGAGAATGATATTCAAGTCACTCACTGTGATTTCTAATGGTGTAGGAATACTTAACGGTTTAGTAGTGCGAGGTAAAGGTGAATAAGCGAATGCACGACGTCTAACATTTCCAGACGGTAGATCTGTTTTAAATGCAGCAATAGAGCGACGTACGGCTGTGTTTGGGATTACAGATAACGTACATTTAAGTTTGCAAGAGTTTTTAAAATAGATTCCATCCCGTAGGTCTTGATTGCCCTGAATTACATTGTGACACTTTTACTAGATCGTACAAATGACTGCCTGATTTCACCTTGATTTGTCCATGATATTTGATTACGAGTTAATGATGCCATAATATATTCAGCATGTCTCTTATTCCTTTTGAGCATGCGTTTCAACACCTCTAAAATCATATCACCTCTTTGACCACTTCTTTGGATCTTCCTTTGAATTATCTCTGGTGGGGATAATGCGATTACAGCTTTTGTGTTTCATATAAGTCAACGTCAGACAGTTTAGAATTTCGCGCCGTTTGTTGTAAACAACCTGTACTTCCTTGACACTAAAGCATTAGAGATAGATCTTATCATCAGTCACCTTGTGGTACAGCTTCAATGCATTTGTTTGCCCCCAAATAGGGCCTCTCGCAGATTTATGAAACTGTTTAACATGTTGACATGAATACTTTGACGCTCAGATTAGAACACAATTCCAGATGCCACACACACTCCCACATGACCACAACCTTTAGACCGTGCATTGAATTCCATGTACAGCTACCCATAGGCTAGTTTTAGAGTAGGTTTGATTTCGGCTTGACCATGACATTTTACACATCCGTGAAACTAGAAGCCCGCAAATTTGTAACACGTGTGAGTGGCTTTGCAATAGCCATCAACAGTACGGGCCAAAGGTTTTCCCCTGTGTTGAGTGCATGCTGAATTTCAATGTTCTGTGCGCCAGTTACCCCAACCATTGCATTGAAACGTCAGAATGTGTCTTATTGGGGTTTATATACGTGCCTCGTAGGTCAGTGCGACAGTGTCTCTGGGAATGAACAGTGTTTTTAAAAAAAAAAAAAAAAAAAAAAAAAAAAAAAGCCCATACAACTGGACACGAGGGTTGTGAACAGAAATGGATCTAAGGTTGTAGATGCTATGAACGCATCTACAAATTTGCGTGCTTTAAGCAAAACAGCAAATCGTTAACGCAGTATCGAGCCAGTTCTTGAGGTCGAACGGTGTGCCTTTAACGGTATGGTGCAGCAATTCTGTATTACAAAATATTCCAGCAATGCATAGCTGTTGAACCCTTATGCATTATGTGCTAAAAGGTGGTGTCTTTATATCGGGTTTTTCTATAATGATGACAAATTAAGCCACAGTTCGGGCCTGAAAAACAGTGCTTAGCACAATGTAGGGCAGACAAAGTTAGCAACATGTCTGTTCGCTTGGCAATATGTTTCAAAATTGCAGAATAGGCATTCAGCACTGGCTTTTGTTTGAGAGGTTAAATGTAGCATTCATGGTTTGTCCCGATCACGTCTTCCCAGCAGTGTGTACATTTTAATGGTTTACAAACGTGGCCTTTTTTCGCCACTCATGGCAAGTCTATCCACAATTATCGCAGTATTTTAGCTGTCGCAAGGGATTAAGCAAAGTTTTGTAGGATGATCCGAGTACTCAGCTGAAACGAGTGTACGGTACGGATAAAGCACTTTTGCCGAGTACAAGTATTATACGAGTATACGAGTCAATATCTGTACTCGAAGACAAATCCTCAACTGGCCGTGCTGCGAACAGTTATAGTCACAGTGCCCCCCCGCCAACAAACATGCTCAGCTCATTCACACACAGAAGAGCGCTCCCTCGGCCTCCCTCTCTCTCCGTCAGTCAATCAGGTCCGCGGTTCTGTTCTCCTAACTTTAGGGTTTCTTCAGCTTCGTTTTTAACTTCGGTTTGTAGTACTTACATACTTAATAACCAGTAGATTTCTGGAGAAGGTGGGGTTTCAGACATGCTCCTTGGTTTAAATGCAACTCCTGTTGCGTCTCTGCCGTCAGAGATTTTTTTGTTTTAACTGTCAGCTACCTGGGACACACACAAGAACCCCAAAAAAAAAAATTCACACTTATCCTAAAAAATTAAAAGTTAAAAAAGAAAGTTATACCGAGTATAAAAACTCTGTTCATTACATTTTACTTCATAATTGCAACTGCATGGTGTATTCATTGTTGCAAAACATTCTGTATATAGTTTGTTACCATGACAACACCATTGATCTGAAGCTCATGTAAATAGTTTTCCAATCAGCAATAAATATAACAATTTCTGATCAACCCATATCATTTGCATGCTTAAACATACCGGTTAAAGCCTTGCACATTTCAAGAGAACCCGACCCACTTCCGGGTTAAATCTGACCACTTCCTGATTAGGCCCCGCCCAGTCCGAGTACGGATACAGATAATTCATGTGGTAAACAGATACAGATACTGCTGTACTCGCTCATCCCTAATGTTTTGCATTCATTAGCTTATGTTGAACTAAACAATGTTTGGATTTGCAAATATGTTTACAGTCCATTCAAACCATTTTATTTCCAGGTGTCTGAAAACATGCTGTATAACACATTACATGTGTAAGATAGTTTGCGTAGGTGTTGCAACATGGTAAGGAGCACCAAAAAAGGATTTTTTTTAATGTAGTAATTATTATGCAGATAGATCCACGCCGTAATCACGTCATTAGTTTTAAAAAGCTGTTTTACATCCTACGGTGTGACGGAATATTACAATGTCAATTTTCAAATGCTTCTGAAACCGGTCATCAGAAAATGAAGCAGCATGAATATTCAAACCCCAGATCACTATATAGTCGCTTTGCATAGTCTAGCTTGTCAATTTGAGACAGACCCTCGTTAGCGTAGTGTTCAAGACAAATACCAAAGCAAAGTCAGTCTCGGTGTTCATTGGATTAAACAGTAAATTAATCTTCTGTTCTATTATTTTGTTATAGCCAACAGAGCCCAGTCTACACCATGACCCCCCCCAACAAGTTGCAGACAATAACAAATTCTAGCTAATCCTCTGAAAGATGTATGATTACTCTGCAGAACTTGTGATATTTGTTCAAGAAAAGAGTCTGCATTATAGTCCTGCCTGCATTTAACACTGCTTTGATCATCAGCTATGAAGGACCCTTTATTACCACATTTAACACACTATCCTGATTTGCAATTTCTCGGTTATATTGTTTGATACCCTACCACCCAAGATTGCACAGTGGTTGACTGCTGTAGGGGGCGTGGTTGCAGATGGCAGATTGTCTGGACATTGAAATGTATGGATGATGTTTGCACGCCATTCTTTTATGGTCGGCCAGTTTGTTACACTTGTCCATAAATTCTTCATAAAGCAGTCGCTGCTTGGGTTGATTCGAATGGATGACAGTTTTAACACATTTCAATAATTTCGCATGTTCATATTCACTTGTCTGTTCTGCGCCACTAATGCGGCATTTATGTCTAGAAGATTATTATTTTTCTTGTACATCACCTTGTAGATTATCTTTACTAGCATTTATGAGATCAATTTTAGAATCAGATGGGTCTTGTTTATGGCTAGTATCCCCACAAGACTCAAAAAAATGATTCAACCTCAGATATGCTAGGCGCTCGAGAGCTGGTGCTATTGGTACATATTGGTCAAGAGTATTGCTGGTTATACAACTCTGATCTGACTGAAAACAGCTACCGCTTTACCCACCCACATAGTCAGCATACAATGGTGGAAAGCTTATACTACCCTCTGAATATCCCGGGGGATGTAGACACGCTTTCTATCATCTAGACCTCCGTCTAGTCTTGTCGCTAGCAACACCTTGTCATTTCCTTCTGAACAGTCACCCCACACCTAGGTGACAAAGACAAAATAGTAATCGCACACAGCTCCTTCAAAGAAAGACCGAAAAGCCCGCCAGCATGCTATGCACCCAGCACCATTCAAACAGACTCACCTCTTGCCCTGGTCTTTGTTTTCCCCCACTTCCAGCAGTGTGTGTGAGACATCTAGGTCATGGCCGCTTAACACCTGAGGACTTTGTAGTGAATAAACTGCTTAAACCTCTGGGGAGTGGGGTTTCAACAGACCAGACACATTACCCTAAATACAGAAAAGAAAGTTTAATTCAAGCACACACCATATGGGTGTACACACACATGAAACAGGGGTTAGTTGGGAGGGACACAGTTTGGCAGTCCGCTATGCGCTTGGGTGGGAACCAGCGCTTGGATGGTGATAGCTGTACACACATGCATGCTGAGCTTTTATATATTATATTACATTTTTTATTCATTTATTTTTTTAAACCCAACATACATATTTGACTCGTTTACAACTCACCAGAATACCCCTTCTTCCCCTTCCTTTGTAGGCAGTTTAAATGGTGCAAGCTGGAACTCTGCACACCTTTTCATAGAAAAAGATAACTAAAACAATGAAATATTGCCGCGATATCACACCAGGCATCAATGCATTATATATATTTGTGTAACTTTATTCACCTTTTTGTATAGATCTTCCAACATCTGCATGTGCATAGATTCTCTTCTCTATAGAGTAATCTGTTCAAACAGACTGAATGATCACATGCAACAAAACAGAACAGAACAGAACAGAACAGGGGAGTTCAGAGAGATTTTGACGACCCCTCCCAATCTAAAGGTGTTCACTTATAACTTCACCGCTCTGCCCACTCTATACTGGATTTCACAGAAGCCTCTTCTGCTCACAGTCATGCTGCCCTCTCTTAAGCTGCCAAGCACTGATCAGCTGATCAGCCTCAGCTGCTGGCATGTCATCAGCAGCACACACCTGCAGAGAATCACACACACCTGCGGACAATACACATATAATACAACACGGCACGTGACAATTATCCTTGTAGACTTCTTATTTTAAAGTAATTCATTTAATTAAAAGGCTAGAAATGGTTAAAGGGGGTAAGATTATATATAGTTTACTACTTTTTGCATGTGTAAATAAAGTTTTTAAGTACGGAAATCCGAATCAGGAAGCGATGCAAGCAGAAACAAAGCTCTTGGAGCACAAAAATTGTCTTTTGAATGGCAAGTTGAGTTTCAAAGCCCTTTCCCATGATTTCTCTCAACAAGACTAAAGTTATTTGCAAGTACTGTTGAAGTAAATTGAGTTAACGCCGGACTACGTTGAGTCTCATATTCCACTTGAGCATTCAAAAACTTTTTTGAAAGTACATCAGGAACAGATAAAAAATGGCAATTAATTACTTGCAACTTAACTATGGACTATCATGCGATAATCGTGATTAAATCTTATATCAGACTTAATATTTCATTAATTTCAAGAGAAAATGCAATAATGCAGTTCATTAAATATTTAACGTATACTTATTTGTTTCATTGTGATTTTTAATTTTAATTGTGGTTTTTTGTTTTTTTGTACAAAAACTCCATGCCCAGTCCCGCCCACAATGTTTGACTGACAGGCGGTAGCTAGTTGATTAATGTGCATTGTCCTAATCAAATTAATAAATAAATCAATTAGCTGGATTGCCATGTTTAGACTGGGTCATAGTTTTGGCTTTAACAATTCTGATTCCAATTCTTCCTTTTTGCATCCGGTTTTATCAATCCTTGATTCCGATTCTTTGAAGAAGGACAAAGGAAGGAAGAAGTGCCTATTCCACAGATAAGAGGAAAATATATTTTTGATTCAATGGTGATTACTGGGCTTTTTCAACATAAAATGAAGCCACACTGCAGAGTGCTGCTAACTGTGCTCCTTGGCTTAAACAAAAACAAAGGCTTGACATTAGTCTACTATTATTTTTTTTTATAGACACACACACACACACACACACACACCCAGTATACACTGTAGACACATTTGTCTTGTCTTCTTGTTGTCGTCATTTTTTTTTACGTCATCTTGTTTCGGACCTGTGCACCTTTTGCACGTGGCTTGGCACAGCGGGGGGGGCAACGGCAGCATGGCCCCGTCGTTTGACTCTGGAGTTGAAGCTGAATATGCTTCTCGTGAGCGGCGGTGCAGCTCGCAATGCCCCGCTGAAGCCAAGGTACAAAAAGGAGAAAAAGTACAAGAGGCCCGCAAGGAACACGAACACGTTGATTACGACGATGACCACCACCGTGACTGTGATGGAGGCGGCGTGTGTGCGTCACAAGAGGACCAACTCATACATGAGCACAGCAGAGGAAAGA